>NW_026895117.1:0-13973 GCF_033153095.1 Gastrolobium bilobum | reverse complement strand
CAACCTATTTGAAATCAAATTAACCTTTGTAATTTTGGCCACTGTAGCTGCTAACAAATCTATCATATTTAATTTCAAATAGAAACCTTTAGAGATAATAAACCCATTTAAAAACAAAATAACAACAATAAAGAAAATTATTCTTTATCAATCCTCAATGTATATACTTACATACTATATCATTATACCATTAACACTAAATACATTTTCATTATAAGGCTTAAAAAATAATGCACAATCGACGCACATGTAAGCCTTTTCAAATGAAAGCTTGAAATTGATGCACAATACCCCAAAAAAAAAATTATATTTAGCTTTTAACAAAGAATATCAAATATAAGGAAAACCCTAAAACCGAAGACCTTAAACATTTGATTTCTTTCAAACCGTAAGTCCAAAATTTTCTAAGAGAATTCATTGTTTATTTAAATTTGCAATTCAAACAACAAACCCTAATTATAAAGCCAAAATTTTTCCAAACATTCCATCTTTAAGAAGATTCAAAAGTTTAAATAATAAACCCTTATTAAACTGCGAATTCTAGATTTTCAAAAGATTGTAACTTTTGTTCCAAAACCAAAAATTACCGTCAGGGAACAAAAATAACACTATATAGCTAATACAAAATACATGAGATGAAACCCACATTCAAAAAACAGTAAACTTTATGCCAAAAGACAATAAAACAAAACTTTTCACGATTCATCATATATAAAAATCACAAAACTTAATTCCCTCATGATTCAATATGATTATGGCTCTGATACCAATTGTTAGAATTTTTAATTCCTCTGAACTTTATGGTGATAACTATCACCTACAAGCCAAGATCCATCATACCAAATCATAAAGAAAAATAAGAACAACATAAAGGTGGAGGAATACCTGTCTCCATTGCAGCGGAATAACTTTGATCTTGTCTCTTGGGGTTTGCAGTCTTCCTCAGTCAAATCACCCTAAAACCGAATTCCTTAGTGTGTCGTCTCTCTCTTGATGGGGAAGAGAAACTAGGGTTGTTCATTTGACGTATTGGCGACCATAACCCTTTATAGTATTTTTATCTTTATTGTTGGGCCAATAAGCTCCCATTATACCTAGTTGGCCCAACACCGGTATCCAGCACATACTTAGGAATCTATTTGGAAATATTTAACTGATCACTTTAATTTACCCAATATATATAAATAGCACAATATAATTATTAATATAATATGTGACCGACAATAATTATTAGAAAATATAATTTCCTAACATTTCTCTCCTACAATCCTACAACATAAGAAAACTTAAACCTTATATATATATATATGAACTAAAATAATTTTTTTGTAAAATTAAAATATAAAGTTAACATCACGTATAAATTAAGACTGGAAGTGTATTTTAACCACCATTATATTATGTTGGCCATCCAATTACGTCGTCATTTCCACTGTTATTTTTGTCCTTCTCCGATGAAGAAAATTTATCACTGCAGCACTTTTCTTTTCACTTTTATTATGTGTCTCATTATATTGTTTTTTTTTTAAAAAATAAAATAAAATTGCTCCGTAATGCTTATAAACAGTCCAGAAATATCTTTAGAGTATATTTGGCACAAAAAAATTGAATTTAAATTTATTTTTAAGTTAAAGCTAAAAAATTCTTAAAAAATAAACTTAAAAGTTGTTTGATAATTATATAATATTATTCTTAACATTTTAAAGTGAAGGAGACAAAATAATTTGTTATTAGATTAAATTATTAGCGTAAATGATAAAATTTATGAATACAAGTATATAATAAGAATAAAATTGAAACATAAATATGAGAACTTCGGAAAACTTACATATATCTTAAAAAAAACTCCTAAGAGGTTTTAGTTTATTTATCTATTTTCTTCATTATAAAAAAAGTTTCATTATAAGAACCTTTGTAAAATTATATTTGGCTAAATTTCTACTTATACAAAAAGAAGAAACTAAAAATAAGAGCTTTCAAACAGGAACTTAACAAATCTATAATTTTTTAAAGATTTATTAATAAAATGAGTTGTATAAAAAATTATAGGGATTTTTATTTATCATAATATAGGAGATAATTTTATCAGGACATTGATCATACTACCCTTTCTCAGTATAATATGTCTGAATGCCAGAGAGTGCAATTTTTTTTTTAAACTACCACAGCACCATAGTTGCTGAGGTACTCAGCTACTATGGACTGGACACGTGCTACGTCCCCAGTGGCTGGTCAAGCCTTGCACATGTCCCGTCCATAATAGCTAAATTCCTAAGTGACTATGGTGCCGTGACAGTTTGAAAAAAAATTGCATTCTGTGGCATTCAGGTATATTATACTGAGAAGGAGGGCAGTACGGTCAATGTCCCTAATTTTATCTTCCACACATACACATAAAACTTTGTGGGACCCTTTCTTTTCTCTCTTCTCTTTGTATGGCCCTACATGGATTTCTCACACTTTTATGTTGTGTGGGTAGGGGTGTAAATAGGTTGGGTTGAGCTAGACTTTGTCGTAAATAGGTCAGGTCTGGATAAAATACTTTAGGTCTGATCTAGTTTGTTAGTCTCGCATAGGTCCAAATTATAAGTCCGACCTGACCTATATTTAAAAAACAAAAGCCTTTGACCTAGACCTCTTAACATGTTTAAATATATTGGGCATTCAATAATTAAAATAATATTATTTTATTATTCAAAATCATTTAAATAATAATTTATTTATTTTATTAAAATAAATGATTTGATATAGGTTGACCTGTAGACTTATAGGTCTGGCATGTAAAAAAGCCTATGACCTGCTTTCTAAATGTTATTTTTTAGGCCCGAGCCTATTCTATTTGACTATATGTAATTAGTCGAGCTTGGCCGAGCCGTAGGCCGGCTAGCCTATTGACACCTCTATATGTAGACACCGGTTGTTGCATGTAATCCATTAGAGAAACTATCACAGTCACGATTGAGAATAAATAATTGATTGACTAACAAAAAACTCATCAATAAATTATTCACATTCTACAAAGGAATGATACATATTCATATTTTATGTGTTATTAATCTTTGAGTTCAAGTTCGAGCTTTTAGTGGAGTAGCACCGAATTAGATAATCATTTGTTGATTATTAGGAGCTTTTGATTAAGGGGGGTGTATTGGATTGGGATTTCAAAGAATTTTAATGGATTGTTTTTGGACAAAAAATCCATTGGTATTCGATTAGGATTACAAAAGACTGAAAAAAGTCACGTGATATTCGATTAGGATTTTAAAAGATTATTTTAGAGTCCATCCAAATTCTTTGGTATTCAATCAGTATTTTAAACAAAGAAAAAATAATCTTGTGGTATTTAAAAATCTTACGATTTTAATGGATTTTCTATTGGTGTGGATTTCGTGAGACTTTTTAGTGAGAAATATAAATAGGATGTCTCTCTCACAATCTCACCCTAACCCCTACGATTTATTGAGATTTATCTATTACAGTATTTTCTTCTTCCTTTGGTGGATTGACCCGCTCAAAACCGGGTTTCGCCATGGGGTTTCGTCAAAGCTCAAAAATAGCAAAGTTTTGAACAATTTTTATCACAAAATAACCCAGAAAAAACAAACCAACAAGATTCTAATATAATCCATCTCAAAAAAAACAAATTTTTGAGAGCTTTTGGAAATTTAAAAAATGATTTTTCAAGCTATGGGTCGCGATTTTTCTTGGCACAAAAAAATATGATTTTTATATTAAAAATAACATAAAATCCTCAAACAAATTTTCGTTTTACATCAATAATTATGGTAAATTCTCAGACTAGTTTGAGACAAGGGATGTGGTATTTTACAGTTAATGACGACTTGTGAGTTACATGTTCTTGGATTTTGGACTCAAGTTTATACTCAAAAGAGCAAGTGAAAGATTGTTGGATTTGTGCTTAAGTTTATTCTCAACTCGGTTAAGAATATGAGAAGAGTCTAAGAAGTCTAGACTCCAGAGAGAGCTTAGGGTTTCTTGGTACCCATAAAAATATTATCACTTAAGACATTAGTCTCAGAGGTCAATGAATTAAAAGAGATAAATTTAAATCTGAAAAGTACTCACACTTACACACTTTCTCTATACCTTTGAGACATAATCTGAAAGATCTGTCTCTATCTAACCTCAAGGAGTATGTTCATATTGTGACGCTGAGTAGAGCAGCTTGTGAAGGTGAGAGAAAATTTTCCACGAAATATGCGCTTCAGAAGGTAAATAAAAAAAATGATGATAATTCATTACATCATAAACCACAACTATCTAAGTGCTTCCGCAAATTCATTTGCGCTTACAGACCGAAAATTACAAGATTAGCAAGTTGCGAATCTGATCTTAAGATTATCTTAAGAAAATTACAAGATTATCTTCAACAAGCACACGCAACCAGTTCGTGAAGATAATGATCTTCACTTCACAGATTTTATTGAGAAAATACACAGCCCTAAATTTTTTGTTTTGTATGAATAGTTGCTTTTAATCTTGTGTTTAGTATGAATATTGGGGAAATCTTAAGAAAGTGGAGTGGAATGGAATTTTTTTTATCATATTTGACATAAGTAATAGTAAAATTCTTCGGGGATAGTTTTTTTCCATTATTATCGTTTTTAACTACGCATGAGAAAAAGTTAATCTCATTCCACTCAGGGTGTGTTTGGTACAGGAGAAATTTTTTGGTGACCGGGAATCATGATTAATGGAAATAGAGTAGAAATTGAGTTTACTTGGAATCTTACGAAAGAGGTGTTTGGTTCGCCAAAATATTACCGGGAATATTAGGTAAAAATTACTGATTACATATTTGGTTTAGAACGAAATATGACTTGGAATATGAGGTTATTTTACAAAAATAACCCCAAACTATTTTTACTTTTGTAATTGATAGATTGGGTCTAGATTTTTATGTGTATTGGGGTATTTTTGTCTCAAAATTTATTGTTGTGCTTTCCCTTTACTTGGTATTCTGATTGGTATTCCGAATTACCATATTATTTTTGGTAATCTGAATAGTGACTTTTCTTTATAAATCAAATACCGGTAATCCTTGGATATCCGGGAATCGTAATTTATTCCTTCTACCAAACGTGGTAATTACATTTACCAAAGAAGGATAACCGGTAATCCTCTTCAAAAACTTGAAACAAACACCATGGTATTATTTTTTCCCATCAATTGTAATTCTCATTTTTATATTTTGAGACAAAAATGCCCTTATACAATATATCAGTAGATGTGTAAAAATAGATAATTTTATCATTTCAGTTCATATTCCTATTAATATTTTACAATCAACCAAATATAGTATCAGTAAAATTAATCCAACTTTTTATGAAAAAAATTTGACTTACCAAATACATTTTCGTAACTTACTCGGAAAATTTTTTTCCACCATATTCCTTGAAATCTTTTTTTTTCGATAAAATTAAATATCTCTTCTACCAAATGCCTCCTAACTCATCTCAATTGATCGTTAAATTTTAACTACGGTTACTTTACGTCCTTTTATTGATTTGAAGTCAACTTATTAACAGTGAATAAATTTTAGGTACCCTATTAAAATTAAACAATTTATTCATTCAATAGAATAAAAAAATATTATCATTTTTCTTAAAGTAGAAAAAGAAGGTAAAATAAAAAAAAAAGAGCAGAAACGACTAACTTATAACTAAAATCATGACCATGGCATATACTAAAAAAGAAATAAAAAATAATGACCATAGCATCAAATGGAAGCATTGTGTTTAGAATAGCAGGAACGGTCGTCCACAAAAATTATCATCACCCTAGGCGGCTAGGCTCGGTGTTGAGATCATGCAGTCAACACAGACAATACTTTCCCAAATTAAGATTGTGTTATACTCGTGTCTCCCACAGAATAAACAAGATCCCCATAAAATATAAACCATAACAGAGTTAGAATATGTTGTAGGGATGAAATTGCAAGTACATTCTTTTTTAAAATTATAATTATTTATTATAAAAATAGAAATAATATTCTGTATTTTTATTATTATTCTAAGATCGCCCTCTTATTATTTATATGACGGGAAAAAATACTCGTAACTAATAACTTTTATTAGCTTGAACTTTGAAGTGGCCAAGTGGGTAATAGCTTAACTAACCCTTTCTTACTCTACCGCTGAATACAATCTACCACTGAATACAAAGTACACAAGAAAATAGTATATACGTTCAGTGACTGGTCAATTGCCAGAAAGAACGTTACTTTTCAATTATATCTTGTTCATTTTATTAAATATTTTATCACTCGTGCCATTCCCCATCGAAGCATACCCTTAATTTTGTATGCATACTAATTAATAGATGCATTATTTATTATTTAAAGTTAAAAAAGTGTGGATTCTTCGTTAATATGTCATTTATAAATGTAATTATAAGTTTTTACTAAGATTTGTGGTATGTCTTGAATGCAACAATCCGTTGCTAATATGGAACATATTAACAAATATCATTATAAACTTCTGTTAAAATTTATGGCATTAATTCCCTAATTTTAATTTGTAACAAATTTTTCTCTCTTAAACTTTTATCAAAAAAAGAAAAAAAAAATACGCCGTGCGAAGTAAAGAAACCAATTAGCGAGGGCCACAAAACCATGTCATTTAGCGATGATCACACAGAAACTCTTGTGGAGTTTTATGAACATCTTTCCATCACACCTGTTCAATTAATGGGGCAAATTAAGTTCACATCAAAAGAAGAACGAAACAAGTGCGAATATACCCTACTAGTGCATGGTTAGGCAATTGTTTGCATGACAAATGTGCTCTCTCTTTTCGAAGAGAAAAATACAGTTCAAAAAAAGGAAATATTAAGTGATTAAACTATAATAGACCGCGATACATATAAGGGATGGAAAGAATACTTTTGCTCCACCTCAAAGAAGAAAAATAAACATTTTTCATATTTTTCTCCTGCGAAATTCATATTCTATTTCAGAAAACTATTTTATTTCCTTTACGGAGAAGACCCTGTATAACACATGCTGAGATGGATACATACCCAAAAGAGTAAAATCACTTCTCATATTTTTTAGAATTTTATTTTTCTTATGTCACGTAAAGTGAGTCCCATCATTTGTTGTGAGAATAGGAAAGAAGATTTATCTTATATCAACATCAACATCAACAACACTTTTATTCCAAATTAATTGGAGTCGGTGGTAGATGAACCCAAATAAAATATAAAAAAAATTTGAAAAAATGAAAAATAAAATAAAAAAATAAAAAAAATAAATAGAATAGTAAATATATATATAAATATATATATATATATGGGTTTTCATTCTATCATTTAACATGACCACAAAAAGTTTCCTACACACACAATATTTTGTGGCGCCCGCATGTTAAAAAAAAAAAACTCTGGCACACAAAACGAATCTCTATAACATAACAGAATCACTTTTCCTACAACATAACTCTTATAAAACCCTATATATATATATATATATATATATATATATATATATAAGTAAAAAAGAAAGGGGAAAGAATAAGAGGGGGAATGAAGGAAAAAAAGGACTAAAAAAGGACTATCTGGAACATAGGAATAACAACGGGTTTAACCCTCCACCATGCTTATAGCTTTTCTCCATCCCGTTCTAAGGCATACCGTCCGCCAATCTATATCCCACTACATTAAATCTTGTTTTACTACCTCCCCACAAGTAAGTTTCGGTCTACCTCTACCTTTTTTTGTGTTGAGCTCTTGGGTAACAAACTTCTGTTCTTACGGGAGCATCCATGGGGCTTCTCATTACGTGCCCAAACCAGCTCAATCTATGTTCTCTCATCTTCTCAGCCACCGGTAGTACTTATACCTTTCGTCGAATATCTTCATTTCTTATCTTATTCATCCTCGTATAACCACACATCCACCTTAACATCCTCATCTCTGCTACTCTCATTTTATGCTCATGTTGCCTATGTGCTGGCCAACATTCAACTCCATATAGCATTGCAGGTCTTACTGCTGTTCTATAGAATTTTCCTTTTAACTTAAGAGGAATTTTACGGTCACACAAACCCAGATGCACTACGCCATTTCATCCACCTGCTCTGACTCTATGATTTACATCCTCATCAATCTCTCCACTTTTTTGCAAAATGGAGCCCAGGTATTTAAAAGCATCTTTCTTGGGTACCTCTTGACCACTTAGATGCACGAGATCTTGGTCTACATCTCTTACCAGAGAAAACTCACACTTCAGATACTTAGTCTTGCTCCGACATAATGTGAATCCTTTAGATTTCAACGTGCTTCTCCACAATTCAAGTTTTCTATTAACACCGTCTTTGCTCTCATCGATAAGCACAATATCGTCTGCAAAAAGCATACACCATGACACTTCTTTTTGAATTTCTTTTGTTAGTCCACCCATAACTAAGGCAAAGAGATAAGAACTTAGAGCCGACCCTTGGTGTACACCTACCGTGATAGGAAAATAACTTGATGTTCCGTTACAAGCTTTCACACATGTAGTAACATCATCATACATATCCTTGATTGCCTTTACATACTTTGATGATACATTTTTCTTCTCCAGAACCCACCATAAAACTTTCCTTAGAACCATATCGTATGCTTTCTCAAGATCTATGAACACCATGTGTAAGTCCTTATTCTTTTCTCGATATCTTTCCATTAATTGTCGCATCAAGAAAATAGCTTCCATAGTGCATCTTCCTGGCATAAATCCCAATTGATTTACAGAAACCTTGGTATATCTCCTCAAGCGATGTCCAATAACCCTCTCCCACAACTTCATAGTATGGCTCATTAGCTTAATGCCTCTATAGTTAGAACAATTCTGTATATCTTCCTTGTTTTTGTAAATAGGCACAATCAGTGGCGGATCCAGAAAAATAATGAAGGGTGGGCACTCAATAAGATCTGGTCTTAAACGCGATTTACGAGCAGCTGCCAGCTGACTGGGTCTGGTTTAGATATAGATCTAGATTAGGTTTGGATAATGATGGTGGAAGAGAAAAAAAAACTCACATGAAAATAAATTAGAAGGAGAGAAATTAAAGGTGTAGGATATTGTAACAACCAGGGTTATTACCAATCAATTTCACCGTTAGATCGATTATGCTGATCCAACGGTTATATTTAATTTCATCTTTGTATGGTTATGATTCCCCATATTTAATACTTTATATTTATTTTCACCTTTGTATAGTTATGATTTCCGATATTTAATGCTTTTACATTAAATATGGGGAATCATAACCATACAAAGATGAAAATAAATATAACCATTGGATTAGCATAATCGATCTAATGGTGAAATTGATTGGTAGTAACATTGATAGTAACCCTAATTGGTTGTTATAATATCCTACCCCAAAATTAAATTGAAAAAACTTGAATTTTAAGAAAAAAATATTTTTATATTTTTACATCATATTTAAGGGTGGGCACTTGCCCCCCTTCTCCAGTAACTGGATCCGCCTCTGGGCACAATCATACTTTTCCTCCATGCATCAGGCATCATATTTGTCTGAAGAATCTTATTGAAAAGATTGGTCAACCATTTTATTGCCACATTCCCCAGGCCTCTCCACACTTCAATAGGGACACCATCAGGTCCTAAGGCTTTATTAGTCTTCATCCTCTTTAAAGCCTCCTTAACTTCATGTGTATTAATTCTGCGCACAAATCTTCTATTCAAATCATCATAAGCGTCCTCCAAGTCCACCTCGCTTATATCGCCATCCCCATTAAACAGCTTGTTGAAGTAGTTCATCCATCTTTCATTTACATCTTTATCTCTCACCAAAAGTTTTTAATTTTCATCTTTGATGCATCTAACTTGGGTGAGGTCTTTACTTTTCTTATCCTTTATTTTTGCAAGTTTATATATACATTTTTCACCATCCTTAGTGCAAGGTTTTTATACAAAGAAAAATAAAACTCTTTCTTTTAATATGTACTATTTATTCATCTCCTGTTTAAGCCTTGAGGCGTTGGGTTCAATAGTAAGAAAACAAAGCTAACCAAAAGAACACCATATATATAGTAAAATAAAATAAAAGCACTAAGGTGCATTTAAGTATGAGTTTTATAAGAGTTATGTTGTAGGAAAAGTGATTGTGTACTGTTATAGAAATTCGTTTTGTGTGTCATAATTTTTTTTTTTATTTTTACTTTAAAAAATATAAATTCTACAAAATATTATGTGTATAGAAAAGTTTTTCTTGATAATGTTAAAATACAAACTAAAACCCCTTTTAAGTATTTGGCTGTATATGTTGTCCTAATATAGAAGCGGTGGCTAAGCATGTGCCACACATACAAATTATTCCAAACATATTTGCAGTGTTGTTTACTGCTTCCTTGTTTCATCCTCTGCTTACTTTTCTTTTTCCTCTTTTTTTCGTCTTTCTCTTGCTCTGTGTATTCAATGTGTCATTTGCCAATTTGTTTCTTTTTGGGAAATCAACACACTCTCTCTCTATCCCTCTCACTTGTTTTTGTCTTTTTTCCCACCCTTCATTTTAATAAGAATAAAAAAGTTTCTGCATCGATAACGTGCGGGCCCCACCTTTGGGTTTGGCCTTTTGTGTGTTAGGTCAACAACTAGGAACAGCTTTTGGCCTCTTGTGCCGGTTGGCTCAATCCCACCAAATGGAAGAGTTCATTTATGCCTGTCTCTGTTTGATCATTGTAATTGTAATTACAACGCTAAGACACAGAATCAAGTAACCAATCCGCGTGTGGATTTGGATTATCTCTAATATTAATAAATTTTTCTTTGATCTGAAATATTGCATTTGTTTATATGCGTTGTGTCCTATCCTATCCCTGCTCCAACCTATACAATACATGTCCATCAATCTATTTTCGTATAATTAACTCTATCTTTGTTCCTATTATTTGTCCTCCTAATCATATATTGTGCATTTTTTAATTTTAATTAATTAATTGTTTATGAGCCCTACAACTATTGTCGTATGTTTGTCTTTGAAAATTCTAAATCCACTACTTTAGCAAATGAGCTAGGGTCCGCGGTTGAGACATCCACTTTTTATGATATATATTTTTCTCCTTAATTTACGATCAGATAATGTTAATAATGGGAAACAACTATTTATATATTATACATAATAATCCATACCCGTTGATACACTTTTTATTCAGTTAAAAAGCAAGAGCGTATGTACAAAAAAAAAAACAAAAAAAAACAAGAGCGTAAGAACATGAGAAGAGCTAATTTTAATAATTCGATCTTGTATGGTAAAAAATAATTCTTTTCAAGCTTCATATACACTCCCTATATAAGTGTGTGTTGCTTATTAGATGAGAGCATGAGAGAAATTAATATTGGTCATTTACTCTTACATAATTTTACATTAACAACTAATATTGTTTTTAATTAAATTTAATCTTGATCATAATCAATGATGGCTGGTATCCCTAATTAAATATTTTGCTCATGCTTAGTTGTGCTTAATTAGTTTGATTCTCAAAATTTTATCTTTGATAGTTGATATATAATCCCACCATATATCCTTAACGAAGTTTATGGTCTTCCATGATTTTGGAGGATATTTGTCTTCCCTAATCTAATCATTTCATTTCTTCTATGTATAAAAAAAAAAAAAAATTTGATCATTTACATAAAATTGAATGATTAAAATTAATTTACTCTCACGAATTTAATATATATCTATGTTATAAATCAACACACACAAATCGAAAAACAAAAGAGAAAGGGAAAAGATATTTGATACAATAATTTATCCTGATTCACCAAATGTAGGCTACGTCCAGCTTGTCTATACTATATTCACTTCACCGTCACTTATTACAAATTACTCGGTTTACAATAGAATATAAATAGGATTTACAAAACCCTAATATTACCTATTTATGGACCCAAGCTCAAACTACTAAGAAAAAATAAAATTACAATAAGTCAGAGGCCCATGATAGTGTCAGGTCTTTACGGGGTCGAGGGCACTGCCCCCGCACTCCAGCTAGGGCAGCTCCTCTGAACCCTCGCCCGCCAATAAAGACCCTCGTCAATATACAAAGTATATGAATCATACTCAATAATATATATATATATATATATATATATATATATATATATATATATATATATATATGAGGTATATATATATATATATATATATATATATATATATATATATATATATATATATATATATATATATATATATATATATATATATATATATATATATATATATATATATATATATATATATATATATATATATATATATATATATATATATATATATATATATATATATATATATATATATATATATATATATATATATATATATATATATATATATATATATATATATATATATATATATATATATATATATATATATATATATATATATATATATATATATATATATATATATATATATATATATATATATATATATATATATATATATATATATATATATATATATATATATATATATATATATATATATATATATATATATATATATATATATATATATATATATATATATATATATATATATATATATGACACCTCATCTGAGAGCCGTTAGATAAAAAAAGATTAACGACTCTGATTTGTAAGCATGTGATACCGTTAATCTTTTTGATCTAACGGCTCTCAGATGAGGTGTCAAACTTCAAATTTGACATCGGAGTCAAAGGATCCTACCTCTCTATATATATATATATAGGATTAATTTACATTCCTATTAATATAATAAGTTCTACATTCAATTTTAATTTATCCCACACAACTAATAATTAAGTGCGAATGAAATCAACAGACAATAATGATTATAAATTTACATTGATATAAATTAAACTTTATACATACATATCCGTGACAAAAATTGGAAGCAAGTTGTTACGGATTTTGATGTTATCATCCCTAAAGTTAGCTTAAAGAGAGAGAGAGAGAATTTAAGATCTTATAAACCTCACATCAATTGCTCATACAATTTGTTAGAGAATAATACAACCATTAAAGAACCACTTCAACCCAAAACCACAAATAGGGGCGTGTTGAGATTTATAAAATCAATTCAGAGCCTTGGTGTACCGAGTTTGATCCTCACCGTCCCTCACTTTCTTTCAAGTGAAATTTCTTTCTTCGCACAGGTAGGTGGGTCTGTACATTGTTCACCCTTCAAGCCCAGTGAGCTCTCGTGTGAGGGGGCGTGTTGAGATATATAAAACCATTAATATAGCCTCACCCAGTTTTCACCATAAGCAGCGAAAATCGTCGATTAGACCGAAGTAATTCGGACAAAGACAACGCGTGCTTGCCACTTGTTGGATTCAAGTGAGTCCAATACTGTGTGGTCTTCCTTGTAGCCGTAAACTCGGAACAAGGTCTAAAAGGTTACCCCCAGCCCATGGATTTCTCAGGCCCTCTTTGGGCCTGTCTCGAGGGTTGAGATGGTTCTTTTAAATAATTTATATTATTCTCTAACACAATTAATGTAGAAATTGTAACATTGTCACCTCTTTTAAGAGTCCGACATTCACGATGGCTTTTACTCTATCGCATTGACATGGTGGTAGTTGTTTTTCTATTAGTATTCAGTACAATATCTTTTTAGAATATATAACACCTTAATCCAGTCTATAAA
The DNA here is from genome assembly GCF_033153095.1 of Gastrolobium bilobum. Classification (NCBI taxonomy): domain Eukaryota; kingdom Viridiplantae; phylum Streptophyta; class Magnoliopsida; order Fabales; family Fabaceae; genus Gastrolobium; species Gastrolobium bilobum. Next base: position 297 of record NW_026895117.1, on the reverse strand, counting down.
TAATCTTTTCTATCGTTTTAACTTTTAACGAAAACATCAATTATTATGGATTTTAAGATCAATATCTTAAAAATTAGCTCAAATGAGATGAGTGCCTAAAATTATATAAACGCTAGATCAATTGCACATATGTAGAATTTGTAACACATGCATCCGTCAGTGCATCATGGTAACCACTAACCATTAATGAATGATTGGAATGGATCATTGAATATATCATAGTCGAATGCTCAATTAATGTATTAAAATAAGACCGCCATCGTCAATGTTTTGTACCCGAGACACATATATGAACAG
>NW_026895116.1:0-14034 GCF_033153095.1 Gastrolobium bilobum | reverse complement strand
AATCCAATGGGATTGTTCAGCAGCAATGATGTCCCTTTATAATTTTGTTTAGAGTTTGGTATGTATATCAAACGATTGCTCCTTATGGTGTTGCAATTTAATGTGATTGCGTATAAATAACTCTAGAGATTAAACAAACGATGTTGTTGATGTTGGTTTATGGCAAAGCTGATTTAATGACAAATTATATAATCAGTAAAAGTACCCCAAAGCAAAAATTAAGAACATTCCCTATGAAATGTGGAAGGTAAGGAGCTACCTTGAATCACTTCTAAGTGTGGGGTGTTTGGGCTAGGTTTCGTTGGTTCCTAAACCTAAAAGGTTGAAATTCAGCAAATCTGTGGTTTGTGTATTCATTGGTTATGGAGGTTTCTGGTTGCATAAATCTGTATGTTTCAGATATACATGTCTATACTGGTTATTTTAGTCAAGGCAAGTCACTTCCTTTTGAAAACGTATTTCCGTATAAAACAGAATATATGAATCAAGTGGTAATAATGATGATCAGGTTGAGACCCCAGGATGTCATAATCTGAGACTGATCCTGTAGAGGATGTAAAGATGAACCTAACAATCTAGCACAGCAAAGGACCGCCACATCCTTTGGTATTCTATTCATGATATATCTATTAGGAAATGAGCCTCGGACGAAATAAGGAAGTTATAAATGCCCCGGATACTATTCGCAAAGAACATTCAATAGTGAGATAGACTCTATCTTGTCCACGCCTCACACTTGGGAATTGGTACCTTCCTCCTTGGGGATGAAGCCTTTAGGAAGTAAGTGGGTTTTCAAAAGAAAAATGAAAGAGATTGGACTATCATAAATATAAAGTAGTGTCCGCGACAGATTACAGGCAACGTGAGGTTCCACTTTTTTGACTTATTAACCGGTTACAAGGATCACATCTATTAGGATGTCATCGCGGGAGCTGCATTGAATGGATTACAAATACATCAAATGGATGTTAGACTGCCTTCTTGAAACGTCAACTTGGTAGAAGAGAGTAGATTCACAACAACCTGAAGGTATTGTTTGTTCAGGACAAGAACGGGAAGTTTGTCGCTTATTAAAATCCCTTTACGGGTTAAAGCAAGCTCCAAAACAATGGCATGACAAATTTGACAAAGTTATGTTGTCAAATGAATTTCGAATTAATGAATGTGACAAATGCTCATGTTTTGAAATACTGAAAAATGTTTTGCCATTGTTCTTGTTGATGTAGACGACATGTTGATCATGGGTAGTAATAATCAAATGATTAATGCTACTAAACAATTATGTAAAAGTAAGTTTGATATGAAGTATATGGGGATAACAGAATGTGATCCTAGGTATTAAAATCCATAGAACATCTACAGGGTTGGCCTCATCCACAGGCTCACTATATAGCTAAGGCTCTCGAGATTCAGAGTTTGAATATACAACTCCTTAGGAAGCCTAAGATGTCCAATTTGAGTTTATTAAAGAACACTGGTAAGCCACAGCACAAAAGCTATGTCGAGTGTTAGGGAAGCTATGTATGCTCACGAAACTGCACCAGGACATCGTCCTACGCAGTAAGTCTGTTAAGTCGCTTTACCAGAGATTGAATCAATCATTGGAAAGCTATGGTAAGAGTTTTGGGAGACCGAAGTATACTCTGAATTATGCTTCGACATCACGAGAAATACCCTGGTCATACAAGGGTATTGTGATGCAAATTGGATCACCGGCTCTAATTACATGCAGACCACAAGTGGATACGTGTTTACCCTTCTTCTCGCAGGTGCTATGTCTTGGAAATCGTCTAGCAAACCTGCATTGCACAAGGTCAACCACTAAGCAGAATTTATTGCTTTAGATAAGGCCGGCGAAGAGCTCTGAATGGCTTCGGAAACTCCATCCGAAGGATGTTCCTAATTGGCCAAGACCGGTACCATCCGTATGCATACATTGTGATAGCCAAGCAGCCTACGGCAAGGCAGTAACGTCATGCTATAACGGTGGGTTGAGACACATACGTCGAAGACATTATCCGTAAGACAACTATTCTTGAATGGAATCATTTCAATTTGACTATGTCAAACTGAGAGAACATAGCGGGTTGTGGTACCAAAGGGATTCCTATATAGAGTCGGTCTGAAAATTTGTCGAAAGGAATGGGTTGTTTTTTCTTTTTCTTTCGTACTGTAACAATCCCAAACGGTTTTGATATCATTGATAGGCACATATGAGCGCCAAGTGACTTTATTAAATGCTTGTGCACAGCGGTTTATTTCCAACCGAGACTTGTATCATATATTATTATATTATGAAGGTTTATGGTTAATATATCATTGAACGAAGTCTCCCTATCAATTCCATGACATGGCTGGCAATTTATATAATATGTTTATATGGCCTGTTCCAATACCTTTAGGTCGAAGGTACTTTCCTTTTTTTTTAAAAAAAAAATGGAAATTCTGGTTCTTCTATTCTTTTAGATACATTACGTAACATTTACGGATTCTCCCACAAGTCTCAATCTTCCAAAAATAGAAATGCATTTGTGGCATCGAATTTATGATTGGAAATTAAATTTCAAACCTTGATTTGGTGTCAACCTCTTGCAGATTGAAAATGTTATTTTTTTTCCAAACATTGAATTTCTTCCCAATTTAAGGAAAAAAAAATGGCAGTTTATTAACTATCTATTTTATAACTTGCTGCTGGCAGCATCTCCCTTGTTTATGTTGGTTTGATATTTTATTATTCAAATTTAAGTTTGTGAGAGTTATTACGTAGCCTCAATCATGTAATCGGTTATTGGGTTTTCTTACATGAAATGAATCCAACTATGTTGGGATATGGACAAACATCATTTATAAAGGTGATAATTATTACACCCAACGTTATTGGTTGGTGATAAAGTGCGATGCACTATCATCTTTCAGGAACCAAGGTTAGAAACCTTTTGGCCATTGGAGTGTGATTGATTTCTTATGTGAATGTAACCACCACGCCATGGAGGCGGTATACTAAGTTTTGGCATTTTAGTATATGTCCAAACCAATTAGCATTGCTTGTTGTCATTCAATAATCTGAGGACAAATGGATGCGTTCATATTTATAATACGTTGCATAAAAATCAACTATCGACGGATCGTGATGATGATCCATTGGAGAATTAATACATTTTATTGCAAATTTCAATTTCTTTGAATGAATATATATGAAGCAACTAATGAGTGTCATTACTCGTTTATGTGTACGAATGCATTGTGATTAATTGCATTAATTGAGATGTGATTTAAATGTGGAAATTAATTATGTATTGCATTGGGTTCAATTACCTATGATTTGGATGTCATAAATGATATGCTGCTGCTAGTTACTTTATGGTTAACATGAAGTTTATGAGAGATATATTCAATTTTGGTAGAGTCTATAAAGTCTCTCCATATATGTTTAACGATTTTGATTTTGGATGTTAGGCAGTGATAATTCTTTCTTAATTCCACTGTGTTAAGAATCTATATAAAAGTTTTATGTCCAATGAAATATTCCTATTATATGAACGTGGAAAGAGCTATCTAGTCATGGCATCAAGCCGCTAATGTGATGGCTTTAAATGTTGTCAATGACATAATAATTGTATATTATTTATGGTAATGTTCAGTAAGAAAATTAAAGGATAACTAACAATCTAGCGGGGAGTATTGATGCCCCTTCGAGAAATTTTGTTTAAAGTTTGGTATTACATACCAAAACATGCTCCTGGCGATGCTCCAGATCCAATAATATTGCTGAGAGAAAGAACCAGACATTAAATGAAATGATGTTGTTCCACGTCTGGTTTGGCAATGCATTGAATGGATTACAAATACATCAAATGGATGTTAAGACCGCCTTCTTAAACGGCGACCTGGAAGAAGAGATATATTTAGAACAACCTGAGGGTTTTGTTGTTCCAGGACAAGAACGGAAAGTTTGTCGCTTAATAAAATCCTTTTTACGGGTTAAAGCAAGCTCCAAAGCAATGGCATGCGAAATTTGACAATGTTGTGTTATCAAATGGATTTCGAATCAATGAGTGTGACAAATGTGTCTATGTTCGAAATACTGAAAAAGGATTTGTCATTGTCTGTCTTTATGTAGACGACATGTTGATCATGGGTAGTAATAATCAAATGATTAAAGCTACTAAACAGTTACTTAATAGTAAGTTTGATATGAAAGATATGGGGATAGCAGACGTTATCTTAGGTATTAAAATCCATAGAACATCTGCAGGGTTGGCCTTATCACAGGCTCACTATATAGATAAGGTTCTTGAGAAATTCAAAAGTTTGAATATAACTCCTGTGAGGAACCCTGTCGATTGTAATCTTAGTTTACTAAAGAACACTGGTAAAGCTACAGCACAAAAGCTATATGCTCAAGTGTTGGGAAGCCTGATGTATGTTATGAACTGCACCAGACCTGATATTGCTTATGCAGTAAGTCTGTTAAGTCGCTTTACTAGTAATCCAAATGAAAATCATTGGAAAGCTATGGTAAGAGTTTTGGGATACCTGAAGTATACTCAAAATTTTGCTTTGCATTACGAGAAATACCCCGCAGTTATAGAAGGGTATTATGATGTAAATTGGATCACCGGCTATAACGACACTAGATCCACAAGTGGATATGTGTTCACCCTTGGTGGAGGTGCTGTGTGTCTTGGAAATCATCCAAGCAGACCTGCATTGCAAGGTTAACCATGGAAGCAGAATTTATTGCTTTAGATAAAGTCGGTGAAGAAGCCGAATGGCTTCGTAACTTTATTGAGGATGTTCCTAATTGGCCAAAACCGGTACCATCTGTATGCATACATTGTGATAGCCCAGTAGCTATTGGAAGGGCCAAGAACGTCATGTATAATGGTAAGTCTAGACACATACGTCGTAGACATGATACCGTAAGACAACTACTCTCGAATGGAATTATTACAATTGACTATGTTAAGTCTAAAGAGAACATAGCGGATCCGTTAACCAAAGGGATTCTTAGAGAGTTGGTTGAAAATTTGTCGAAAGGAATGGGTTTAAGGCCTATCAATTGTTGAGCATTGCGGTAACTCTACCTAGAATAGTGGAGATCCCATGAACTAGGTTCAAAGAGACAACTAAGTGATGGTCGACTGTTCAAACACTGTGGAGTTTTTAAACTCATACTCATTCCTAAGACAAGACAGTGTATTATGAGGGTAAGCATTTAGGCTTTTAATGATTTCTTAATCTGTTGTGTTCAGATGATGTATAGTGAGTTACATCAAAAGAAATCACCTATGTGAGTGTGAAGTGAGGGCCGCTTCTATGAGAATTTTTCAAAGGCCGATTCTCTAAAACACTCGCAGAACCAGGCAGGTGACCCACGGCCAAAATGGGCGCAACAAAGGACCAACAATGCTAGAGAAGCAATTGTGTGACTCCTATTGTCTAGGTATACACTAAAGGTTGACGATTCAAGTCGACCTAGACCACCGATTGACCGAGTATATCCGATAGGTTTTCACTAGAGAAGGTTCAAAGGTAACTCCACCTGTCTCGATGCAGTTGTTTCTCGTTGAGGAAATTACACTTTGCATTTATACTCTTATGCATTTTTTGTCACGGTGATTTGACTTCTTATCCATGTGGGGGATTGTTGGAATTTATATATATAAATTGTATAGACAATCTATTGGTTATGAATAAGAAGTTTGGTAGTGAAAAGGTGTGCCTTTTCGTCGACAAACAGATGTATCTTTTCATCCTAAACGATGTGTTGTTTCATCCTAATGGACATGTTGTTTCATCCTAACGGACATGTTGTTTCATCCTTGAATGGGTGTCTTTTCGTGTTGAACGAATGTGTCTTTTCGTGTCGAACGAATGTGTCTTTTTGTGTCCAACGGATGTGTTGTTTCGTCATCGAATAGGTGCCTTTTGGAACGTGACTTTACGTTGTCTATAAATAGACACTGACACCTTCATAAAATGGATCCAATTTTTATGCACTGAAACTCTGCCGGAATTTTTCTCCTTCCGGTTTTGCATGTTCCTTTTCATACTCCGGTGTAGTTTCCTCTGGCATTTTGTTGTGTTCGTTTGGGCTGTTGACTGGTAGTGCCGCCACTCTTCAGACGAAATCCGTTCTATCCTGGGAGACAAGTGTCCATCTACCTTAGGCATCAGTGAGGGGACAAATTGTCTTAAGGAGACACGTTCTGTGGGCTCGGATTTTATCCTTCTGATTTTGCATATCTGATTCATCATTCTGTCTTTCTCTAATACCTGACAGGTAAGTCTGTTTTTTTTAATTGTTTATAATTGCACAGTGATAATTCTAATCATCTACCTCCTCCTCTACTTTATACATGGGTTCAAACCTCTCAGTGATTTAACATCACCCACTGTCTTCAATAACAAATTAATCACACACTAAACTTAAACAACTATTAAGCTCCTCTTATATACTTTTTAAAAGCAGAGGCAAAGTAATAATACTGAGTGAACTGAAACTGAGCTTCTAGGATTCATTCAGTTATAAAAAACTTATCACTACAAACAAAAGTAACAATACAGATACAATGAATAAACCATAGACTATAGAGCACAAACAAATACATGACGTACAGTATTAATAATGAGGATTTAAGAAAAAATAAAGGTATGGTATGGTATGGTATGGTATGGTATCGGAAGTTACCTTATCCTCGGCAGCAAGTAAAGGAAGATTTTTGGGAAGAATCTCAACTCAAGAGGCTCAGAGTCGGGTGCCATCAAGAGGAGAAATGCCTCTGTTCAGTGTCTTTTTTGAGCTGAGCTACAAATACAAATAAAAATACATGTTTTATGGTCGCTGAAACAAAAAGAAAAAAGAAAAAAACGCAATAACACACTTAAAATAAAAGGTAGAACCAACGAAATGAAATGAAATGAAATAAAAGCAGAGGCGAAAGAAAGTTCCTTTCCTGTGAGTTGAGGAGCTGCTTGTAGTTGGTAGCTTATCTTGTTGAACAAGATCTTCAACAGTATTGTTATTGTGAGTTGAGCTGAGCTTGATTGAAGAGAAGAGAAGAGAAGAGAAGAGAAGAGAAGGGGGCTAGGCTTAGGGGTTTTCTTTGGTGGAGAAGAGAGAGAGAGAGAGAGAAGAAAGAGAGGAATGAGTGAGTGTTATTAAATTAAATCCCGCCCAATTTTAGATGAAAAATCTTTGAAAATTGTAAATTGTAAATTTGTGATCTGAGATGAGACTGCATCTGCATGTTTCGGATTATGCATTGAGAGGTGAGAGAGACTAAGAGCAATGGTTGGTTATTTTGATCAGTTTTGTTTTGGCCCAATCCAATCCATCTTTAATTAATTATAATAAAACTTTAAATTATAATATTTGCGCTGAAATCAAATTATTATAGATTACCTGCTAAAAAGCGCGCGCGTGGTCAAGTGTCCAAAGCACATTACATTGATTTGCATTGGAGAGGGCCACACTTGACTTGACAATCAGACACTACACTACACTGAGTAAAAGCAATGCAATGAATGGACTTGGGTCGGGTGTTATTTTCAGCAGCATCATCTTTGTTTTGTTTTGTTTTGGGCCCAATCCAATCCAAATATCCAATCCATCTTTGTTTTGTCACTTACATACATCGAGGAGGGAGGGATTTCTTAATTCTAAATAAATAAATGTTAATTAAAATGCTAATTAATATATCTGATTCTATATCCTATACTATACTACCGTAGAAGGAGAGGAGGGGGGAATAAATTATTATTATTAACTACTCAATGAAAGAATTAAATTATAGAACAGTTTCGGATCTTAAAAAAATTATTTAGAAAGTATCTCATAGACTTTCTTTTACATAGAGGGCCTATAAACTTATAGGCCGACCTATTTTATATTATTTATTTTAAATTAAATAAATAAATTATTATTTTAATGGTTTTGAATAATAAAATTATATTATTTTAATTATTTTCTTTAATTATTGAACGTCTTGTAGGCTTAAACAGGCTAACAAGTCTATGTCAAGACTTTTGTTTTTTAAATATACGTCATGCTAAATTTATAATTTGGGCGTGCACAAGCTAACGAATCTGGCCATGCCTAAAGTATTTTACATGTGTCTGACCTATTTAAGCTAAAGCCTATCTCTATCCAGCCTATTTACACCCCCTACTTTTAACAATGGTTTTTCGTTGTTGATTAAATGTGAGTACTATAAACATGCTTTTAACGTTGGTTGGCCCGCCCCGCCTCGCCACCAACCCGCCAAAAACGGGACAGGGCGGGTTAACCCGCCATTAAATATGGGTGGGAAAAGTGAACTCACCCCGTTTTATGGTGGGTTGGCGGGTCAACCCACCAACCCGTCAATTAAAAAAATAAATAATTAAAATTTAAAAATAAATTATATTTTATTAATTTTTCTAATATTATTTTATTTTATTTCACACTTCTTTTAATTTTTCTCAATCTCAATCTTAAATGTATACTAATATTTGTCAAAACATTCTTTAGGAACTCATTCGTCTCCATATAAAGATAACATTTGTCATAAATAAAATTGTTATTCTTTATTTTTTCTAAGAAGTACTAATGTAAAAAAAAAAATTGGATATCACAAAAATTTAATGACAATTGAAATACTACTTAATTGTAAAATATATATATATATAACCCGACGTGTCAACCCATTTTGACCCACTTCTAGCCACGTTCATTTAGCTACATAGGGCCTGTCCACGAGCCAAAATTTCATATAAGTCAATCATTTGTCATTAATTAAAATTGTGACAGTAGCAAACAGGCATCACCAAAACCTTATCTGAAATTTCCATCCCTGATCCATCTACCGCTCCCAACTTCTACACTATATAATCAACTATAATCGAAAGAACAAAAAATCTTTACGTAATCCTCCAAGACAAGCAATCAATGAGATGAAATAAACCATGTTGACATATAATTGAATGGAAATTGATTTCTCCGGAGAAACTATTCCCCTATTACAGACTCATAAAAATGTCTCATCCATCTTTTTTCTTTAATATAATGAGTCCCGTATTTAATGGGTTAATTTCTTCTGCAACATGGGGAAAACTATTGCCACTTTGTTATTCCTCACTTTAACATAAATTCGTTACATTAATTATGCATTTGCTACTTTAGAGTAATAACCAACAAAATAGCTTTAGGATTCTTTTCAATGGTATGAGATTCACCATTATTGCCTTTATTTTATTTAGCTGTTGATTTCATTAGCAATTTTCGTCTAGCTTCTTTCCTTTGTCATTATTTTCTATCATCCCACCATAGCGGAATGTGGTTGACCCAATTCGCAATTCAACATATAACTATGAGTTATGAAAGTGCTTGATGAAGTTGAGGTGAAAGTAAAGGATGGGGACAGTGAAAAAAATATCTGTCCTTTGCAGAATCTGCATCATCGAAATTCAAAACTTAGATAGAAATATAAACCATCCAAATGACAAATAAAAGGATTTGAAAAATATAAAAGATCATAGAAAATGTTAACGGGCCGAGCCGAGCCGAGCTTTGATCTTAAACGTGTCAGACTGGCCTTAGCCTGTTACCTGTTACGAATATAATATTAGCCTGTGGCCTGGTTCGTTTACAAAAAATAAAAGCCTGTCTCAAGCTTGTGGCTTGTTTATTTATTAAAAATAAAAATCAAGCACTGATATGTATTTTTTTGTAAGAAAATAATAGTTGTTTCTTTTATAATAAAAAAACATTAATATTAAAAAATCAAAATAACAACATCACCTTTACTTTATTTTAGGTTGCTTTTCCTTAATTTTCTTCCACATTCTAGATTTTTTACATTAAATTTTCTTCCACATTTCTTAATATTCTAGATTTTTTACACTAGATTTGAACCCCACCAATAAATTTTCTTCCACATTTTACATTAATTTTTCTTCCACGGTCGCCGCCATAAGCATCATTATAAGCCGTGGAATCCGCATGGCTTATAAAAATAGATGATGAACATGACTTAGATCGGGGAGAAGAGATAGAGCAGAGACAGAAAACTGAGAAAAGGATGTTGAAATGATTAATATAAAAATATAAAAAATAAATAAATTTAATGTATACGGGCCAGCCTCCAAGGCTTCAAGGCCGGGCTTGGCTATGAAAGCCTGAGGCCTTTTAAATAAAAAAGCTTTTGCATGAGTATAAGTCTGGGCTTAATAATAAAAAAAGACGAGCCGAGCCGAAACGGGCCGGGCCTAAGGCCCCTGATAGGCCCTTGGCCTTATTATCACCCTTAGCGGATAGCATAAGTCCCACCACACCTAATAATTTCAATCATTTTTACCTTTCAAGAATCAAGTACTGGATTCGAGATAATTTACACTTTCAATCTCAGCCACTTTACCTTGAAGATCATCTCTGAAAATACACATGATAAAGCCCAAAAATGGTCAAATAGCCTACATAGTATACACAGCTAACCTCGTACACATGCATAATTAAAGTGAACTTTCTTCTTTTCCTTTTTTTCCTAAAATACATGTATTGCTGAGTTTTAAATGCACACCTACACGGTGTCTCATACCCTTTTATAAAATTTAATTGTCATTTTTTTTTGTAAACAATTAATTGTCATTTTAAATTAGATGACTTTTATTTTAGGTCTCTCTGCTTCTAATTATACAGAGGAAAGAAAATATTAAAAATCATTAAATATATATTAAAACGATATAAAATTTTAGAAAGCTAAATTTTCCATCCACATTAGACTCATCAGTCTTTACAAATAATCTTGTTCAATCATTCACAAAAAATGTCGATGTTGATCAGACTAATTATTAACCAAACAAGAACAATAGTGAAAATAAAAGTATAAAAATAGAAAAATGCATGGTTACGTGACTTGTTGGTTATACAAACTCAAAGAAAATACAAATGAATGGAGGTCAATCTCAGTAGAGAACAAATCTGGGAAGCCAAAGAATTAAATTTGAATCCCATTTACAACTACATAGACAACAAATAATTGGTGTTATCAACTACATAGACAACAAATAATCCGAGTCAATCATTTGGTTATACTTGTTTGCCTAGGACTAATCATCTCACCAGATGAAGAGGATATTTAAAAGGACTGACTTGCTGGGTTGCCTTAGACCTGATTCTTTTCAGTCGAAGTCTTTATTTCTGCAGCAATTAAAAAAACAAATAAAGTTCTATAAATGAAAAACTATGGTTTTATGAAATTAAAGCAGAAAGGAAAAGAAAAAAATACCTGCAGATGGCTGGCCACATGCGCCCTAGTAAGATGCTTCTCAGCCTTCATCAATTGAAGAATTTTTCTAGGTACAACCTTTGCAATCAAAAGAACATACAAATGTGTCAGACTTCATTAACAATAATGCCATGACATATACTCCAGTGCACTACAGATTAGGAAGAGTATTTGAGAAAGCATTCAAAATAATGTTGAACAAAAAAATACAGCAATTGGAAAAATACAGCAAACATATACTTTTGCAATAGAAAAAAAAAACCCAGAGTTTTCACAAGAATGGAAAAAGGCATCATTGTTCCATTTTTGGCAGCGAATGGAAGACACAGTTGGGACCAATTGGGCAGCTTCCAGCTCTCATGAGACCAAATTAATCATGATCGAATTAAGGAAAATTTGAATTTTGATTTGTTCAGTTTTCGAGAGATGCCAAATAAGTATATTAGCTTACTCCAAGGAAAGGATTACTGAAATAGAGGAATACATGGGCAGTGGATTTGTTTGTTATTTGGAAATGCACACTGGTATTAACAACGGAGAAGCCATTTCTTTCATCTTCTCAGCTTTTTCATCATCTTCATCTTCTTCCATCTCCTCAGCTTCATCCTCATCATCTTCCATCTTTTCAGCTTTTTCATCATCTTCAACATGATGAAAAACCAACATGTTATCATTCCAATCGAAACCAACATCTAAATATTGCGAAAAAAAAAACGGAAGAAAGAAAGAAATAACCATTAATATATATAAAATAAATAAAATGGAAAACCCACATATCTAAATATATCCAATGTTAGTTTTGTTAAATAAAACACCAACTGAAAAAACTAACAAACTCAACTAGACAAAATCAAAAAACAAAAAAACCAGTTAATAGTCCAGTAATAAGATGTCTGGGCAGACAGAAACAAAAGCACACAATCGAACATCCACTGTATTATCAAGAAAAAAAAGAAACGAAATCGAAAGAAAAGAAAAGCAAGAACATAATGGAAAAGCCACACCCTCAATATTGCCAGAATAATAAAGAAAAAGAAAGAAAGAAACATATATTTCATATGGTATTGACAAAAGACAAGCCACACCCTCAGTCTCTATTTTCAAGAAAAAAAAAGGAAAGGAAAGAACACAGTCGAATATCATCAAGAAACCCACATACTCAATCTTTTCAAGCAAGAAATATCAGCATATAATCAAACATTTTCAAGAAAAAAGAAAAGAAAAGAAAAGAAAAGAAAGGGCAGAAGTACCATACCTAGGTAATGACTCCTTTGTAGGAGTGTTGCCAAACAATACAGGCTGGTTGGGTCATCATCTCCCATTGCATCCCATCTCCCATTGCATCCCATCTCCCATATTCATCCTCATCTTCTTCCATCATCTCAGCTTCATCCTCATCTTCATCCTCTTCCATCTTCTCATCTTCATCCTCATCTACTTGCATCCCATCTCCCATTGCATCCCATCTCCCATATTCATCCTCATCTTCTTCTTTCATCTCAGCTTCATCCTCATCTTCATCCTCTTCCATCTTCTCAGCTTCATCCTCATCTTCATCCTCTTCTACTTGCATCCCATCTCCCATTGCATCCCATCTCCCATATTCATCCTCATCTTCTTCCATCATCTCAGCTTCATCCTCATCTTCATCCTCTTCCATCTTCTCAGCTTCATCCTCTTCTACTTGCATCCCATCTCCCATATTCATCCTCATCTTCTTCCATCATCTCAGCTTCATCCTCTTCCATCTTCTCAGCTTTTTCATCATCTTCAACATGATGAAAAACCAACATGTTATCATTCCAATCGAAACCATAGATATTTAAAAAATAAATAAAATAGAAAACCCACATATCTAAATATATCCAATGTTAGTTTTGTTAAATAAACACCAACTGAAAAAATTAACAAACTCAACTAGACAAAATCAAATTTACAAAATTAAAAAACAAAAAAACCAGTTAATAGTCCAGTAATATGATGTCTGGGCAGACAGAAACAAAAGCATACAATCGAACATCCACAGTTATCAAGAAAAAAAAAGAAACGAAATCAAAAGAAAAGAAAAGCAAGAACATAATGGAAAAGCCACACCCTCAATATTGCCAGAATAATAAAGAAAAAGAAAGAAAGAAACATATATTTCATATGGTATTGACAAGCAACTGTTGACAAGCCACACCCTCAATCTTCTATTTTCAAGAAAAAAAAAAGAAACATACTGTATTTTCAAGAAAAGAAAAAAGAAAAGAAAAACGAAATCAAAAGAAAAGAAAAGCAAGAACATAATGGAAAAGCCACACCCTCAATATTGCCAGAATAATAAAGAAAAAGAAAAAAGAAACATATATATTTCGTATGGTATTGACAAGCAACTGTTGACAAGCCACACCCTCAATCTTCTATTTTCAAGAAAAAAAAAGAAACATACAGTATTTTCAAGAAAAGAAAAAAGAAAAGAAAAAAGAACACAGTCGAATATCAGCAAGAAATATCAGCAAGAATATGATGTCTGGGCAGACAGAAACAAAAGCATACAATCGAACATCCACAGTTATCAAGAAAAAAAAGAAACGAAATCAAAAGAAAAGAAAAGCAAGAACATAATGGAAAAGCCACACCCTCAACATTGCCAGAATAATAAAGAAAAAGGAAGAAAGAAACATATATATTTCGTATGGTATTGACAAGCAACTGTTGACAAGCCACACCCTCAATCTTCTATTTTCAAGAAAAAAAAAGAAACATATTGTATTTTCAAGAA
>NW_026895115.1:0-138772 GCF_033153095.1 Gastrolobium bilobum | reverse complement strand
AGAGAGAGAGAGAGAGAGCGAGTCCTAATTTTGGAATTGGATTTTGGTGGCCCTTTGTCAAAAAGGGGTCTTCTTGTTTGGCAATCTCTTTTGGGTAATAATCCTTTTGTGCTTATTTCACTCCACCACACTGGTATCATTTTCTCTCCCCCTTTTATTGCTTGTGCATTTCTGATTTTCTGAAGCTTCTGAATTCAAATTTTATGTCTTTTTGGCCTTATCAATCGTGGGTATAGCCATTCAAGGTATTCAGATCATACCCTTTTGAGATTTTCTTTCTTTCTTGTAACTGTCTCATTTCTTTCGGATTTGGGTTTGCATGCTTGGTTTGTTCATAGAACAAGCCCCTGATCTTGTGTAAAAATCTTTTTTTTATTATTTTATTATTATTTTGGGTGTCATTTATTTTGCATGTTTGAGATGAAGATGATATAGTCTATTGATCCCGTTGTACATTTGACATGGATGGTTGAAATTGTCTGATGGTGATTAAATTGAAAGAATTCGTGTATGTATTGCATTTTCTTTTCTTTTTTTTTTAAATTGATAATCACGGTTAACAATCCTAAATTTTTTTCTGTTTGATTCATGGTTTGGCATTTGTCTGGCTGATTGTTAGGGCTGTGGATCAAACTATTGAGTTATACATGCTGTTGGAATGTTCCCTATATTCATATGAAGTATTTTTGTTTTGGAATTAGGTTTCTTGGGTTTTTGTGAGGCTGTCCTGTAGTGGGAGCCATGGCGGTTGAAATTGATGGATTTGATATGGTTCAAGGGCCAGTGGAGAATGGTGCTGAAGCAGACAAATCTGTTTCGACTGAAATTGGGAAACTGGAACAAGCTCAGGGAGATGGAGAGGCCATAAAATTTGGGTCACATGGAGATGAATCTGCTAAAGCAGAAGGAAATGGTGTTTCAGATTCCAATGTCCCCAAAAATGTTGTTGAAGAGTGGCCGGCGCCTCAGCAGACACATTCTTTTTATTTTGCCAGGTTCCGGTCCTATGAAGATCCCAACATTAAATCTAAAGTTGATAAGCTGGATAAAGAGATAAACCAGAAAAATAAAGAGCGGATTCAGGTCATCGAAGCTCTAAGGGCAAAACGGGTGAGTTGAGAATTCTTTCTTCATGGTTGCTTGATACAGTTGTTCTCAATGGAGTTGAAAATGGAAAGACAATCGAAGGACGAAATTAAGGAGGGAATTACATATGCCTTCTGTCCTTTTCCTCTTCATTTTCAACTTTGTCAAACAATGTCTCTTTGTATTATGTTGGACATGCATCATTCCCTTGCATAATGATTTTGGATACAACGTTATCTAATTTATATATATATTATAGGTCTAATCGAATTAAGTTTTTGGGAGTTATATGTTTTTCGGTGTGTTCATTTTTGTCGTTACTGTTTTAATTTGTTCACTGTAGTCCCTCAATTTTCCATTTAGAATAAATGTTATTCTTATGGCGAACCTATATTTGGATTATTCAGTTAAATGGTGACTTCCTGTGTTGGAATTGCTTCTAAGATTACTTATTGAATAACGGTTCATGGGTCATTATTGATCAAAATAATTTGGATAGAGGATCAACATAAGGATAACAATGGATGTATTTGGTAAGTTGAGGGACCAAAGTGCAAGTGTAAAATGTAAGGTCTAAATAAGACAAAATAAAAATATAAAGACCAAAGACTTAATTAGCTCTTTATTGTAGGAGGTTATTTGGTACACTTTCTAATTGTGTTCCCATTAACAATTAGTGGATAATTTTTGTCCTCGTATCCCACTTATTTGAAATATAAATACCGTAAGTTATTTTTGTATTTATATTTCAATTAAATGAACACGTGACAAATATTAGCTACCATTGTTAGAATATGGTACCCTCATTAAGAAAAAAGGTAAAAATCAGCTTCCTCCTTTTTAGTAAAAATTGAAAGAGCTAATCAAGGATTTAAATTGCGAATTGCATCGCTTACACTTTTTAAGTTAAAATTGAAAGACCAACTCAAGGATTTAAATAGGGAACTGCTTAATGTGATGCGGCTGCAACTTATCAGTTGTGGCAGCTGCCGCAACAGCTTCACACCGTGATTGCAGCTCGCAATGCAACCATGACCCCTATGCAACTGCATTTCCCCTCCTTGGTTGAATATTGCATTGCTTACTCTGAACACTTATTGGGCTTATTGATAGGAATTATTATCTGCCAGAAAGCTGCATTTTCCCGAAATGGGAAATATGGATTTTAGGACCAGGACTTTGTTTTGTATGTGAGATCAATTAAAGTATGTATTTATATGCTAAATGTGATATTATTATTCTATAAATGGTTTTACTGAATGTTGAGGTTCTAATAGAGCCCTGTGACATAGATTGATCTATGTACCTGATCTGACCTAGTGAGATAAGGTTTAGCTGATTTTCCATATCAGCTACCGTTTTTTTTTTAATATATAAAAGGAAAAAAAATATGGCTAGTAGCCTAGTATTGAAACATAGGTGTGGAATAAAGTCTGCTAAAACTTTTCTTATCTGGAAATTTATCTGTTATGCAAGCGAAAATTGATGGGGATTGTATATGACTTCACAATGAGCTGTCCTTCCATTAAAGTTTAATATCTTGGAGTGAAATGATAGGCTCCATCAACACAAACATCTAATGTATTGCATGTTTGGTCTTGATGCAGTCAGAACGAGCAGAGTTGATTTCTCAAATTAAGTCTCTAAGAGATGAAAATAGGCAATTTCAGAGTGTTGTGGATGTGAAATTAAAGGAGATTGAACCTTTGCAGCAGGCACTGGGCAAGCTGCGTACTGCTAACAATGCAGGTCGGGGTGGATTATGCTCATCTGAGGAGGAACTTAATAATATAGTAAGTTCTTTTTATGCAGACTTCATCACTTTGTCTATATTGTAGGTAATCCTCTCTATCCTTGATTCACCCACTGCTCTCTATATGCTTTGATGGGTGCAGATATATAGTTTGCAATACCGCATACAGCATGAGAGCATTCCATTGTCTGAGGAAAAACAAATCCTTCGAGAAATCAAACAGCTCGAGGGGACGAGGGAGAAGGTTATTGCTAATGCTGCCATGAGGGCCAAAGTACAGGATTCTATTGGGCAGAAAGAAGACATTCAAGATGCAGTTAAGGTAATATTTTGTTTTTATATTGTTGTGATAAGTGTTCTGAATATTTACTTGTGTATTTATTTATTTTAAAGTTCTTTAACAATTGTTTTCCATTACAGCTTATTGGTGGAAATTTGGATGAAATGAAAAAAGAGAGACAAACAATTCGGTCCAAAATCAAGCAACTTGATGATGCACTGAAAGCCATAGACAAGGATATCCAGTCTTTGCAGGAAGACCTGGCAGCTGTTACTCAGAAGAGGGAAAAAGCTTTTGAGAGCATTCAGCAGCTAAGAAAACAGCGTGATGAGGGGGTATGTTTTGCTTTCTAGTCACAGACACACACATTTTACTTTTATATTTCTTAATCTTGAGATGTGGTACTAAGCTAGACCCTTTCTTCTGATCCAAATTTATATTGACCTATACAAAGCTTTCCTTGGCCCTTCCCCTTTTTTGCTGCTCCAGAAGGGTTATATGGCATGCTATTAGACAGTATTTTAATTTGTTGTTTCCAAAATTTGTTTTCTTTTTCAGTTTTTTTTTTAATGTTGCACAGAAGAATAATTTCTGAATTTGAATTAATATTAATTTTTCAGAACACCTATTTCTACCAAAGTCGGACAGTTTTGAACAAGGCATGGGATCTTGCTCGAAAGAAAGATATTAATGCTCTTGAGGAACTTTTACCAACAGAGGTTTGACTACATAGTTTTCCTTCAGATCAACATCTGATATTAATAATTGATTTCTTAGCTATGCTGGGTTGTGGTTGCAATCTTATTTTTTTACTTTTTTTTTTTGTGGGCTCTAGGTTGAGAAATTCAATTCACTCTGGAGCAGTGACAAAGCCTTTAGGAATGACTATGAGAAAAGAATTTTACCATCATTGGATACTCGGCAATTGAGTAGGGATGGACGGATGAGAAACCGAGATGAAAAGCCACTGCTAGAAGAACCAAAACCCGCTGAAACTGAAACATTACCAAAAAGCAGTGTAAAACAGCCAAAGGAGGAGTCTAAACCATCTCCACAAGAAGCTCTGCCCACTCAGAAGGTTCAGAAAGAAACCAAAAACAAAGGAAGAGACTTGAAATCTGATCTGGGTAATAAGGATTTAGAAGATGCTGATGAATATGAATTTGAACAGCCGCGAAAGGAAACTCCTACCAAAGAGCCTGCAATTGATCCAGCAAAGTTGAAAGAGATGAAAAGACAAGAGGAAATCGAAAAAGCAAAGCAGGCCTTGGAAAGGAAGAGGAAGTTAGCTGAGAAAGCTGCAGCCAAAGCAGCTATCAGAGCACAAAAGGAAGCTGAGAAGAAGCTTAAGGTGATTGTTGATACAATTCTTTCTTTGCGAATACATAAGGGTTTTCTTGGCACCACAGTTAGTGTTGTCGCCATGTTACACTCACACGTAGGTCACAGGTTTGATTTATGTAATTAGTCTCTTGCAAATGCGAGGTAAGGCTGCCTACTATAGCCTTTCCTTGGACCCTGTGCATAGCGGGGCACCTTGCAACTCCAGGTTGTCCTTTTTTATGTTATGTGAATACTAAATTAGGTATTGAAGTATGAAATTGGCTCATGATTTATTTTAGGAACGAGAGAAGAAAGCAAAGAAGGCTGCTGCTGTTCCCAATCCTGAGGAACCAGCAAATGAAGTGGCGGGGGAAGCTACCGAACAGGAAAAGCTTAACGATACCATCGAAGCCTCGGCTCCGGTGGTGAAGGAAAAGGTCATAAAGGAGAGCAGCATTAGGTCCAGGAATCGAACCAAAGGCCCTGACTCGATTCCGAAAGCTATTCTTAAGAGGAAAAGGTCTAACAATTACTGGGTTTGGGTTGCATCCTGTGCTCTGTTAGTTCTGATCTTGTTGGTTCTTGGATACATCTATCTTCTCTGAAAAGCTTAGATCTAGAAGGAGCTGGAAACCAATTTTATGTGGGAGTGGCTAGGTTTGCCAGAGTAAGTTTTTATTTTTTATGTTCTATACATCTTCTTGGGAGAATGGATCAAACATACCATGCATGCTTAGCTCTTTTTGTGGTGAGAAGTTGCACATTTAGTCTGACTGTATTTTCAAATTTTGTTAAGATTTCATGTTGCCGGAAGCTTGGATTTGGTGTTTCTTTTTTATTATTTATTTATAGTTAATTGGTCAGGGAATGACACTGATATACTAAACTTTGTTGTTGACATTTCTCTATGGTGGTTATAGTCTTGATAATATAGAACAAAATCTTTTATAAATTATGAACATGGCTTGAAAATTAAAACCCTGGGCTATCTAAGTTGGTGCAAGTCATCGGTTCTAGAACTTGAAAATTGAAACCTCAAACGAAAGCTTTACTTCAACTTTTCGTTAGACTGTAGATCCTTCCGATTGTATCATTTGGGTCTTGTGAGTTTAGAGCATAATTGGCTCAGCTTTTTCATGTCTTGATACTTAACTTAATTCTCATCACTATTTTAATTAGACTTGACCATTTTCATCTTTTGTTTAATTTCTTTTCTATTTCATTTAAGTAGATTTCTAAAGCATCTATTGCTTAATATGACTTATTGTCAATAAAGATAACAAAGTATCTTTCCTTTTTGAAAAAGTTTATATAAAATGTCCACAAATGTTTTTTTTATCAAGATAAAAGTAATTTTTTAACTCAACTTTTTTTTTTTCTGTTTTTTTTTTAGACTAAAGTTTTTTGTAGCTGGCCTTCCATATTTTAAAAACCTACTTAAAGTTGTTCTTCAAGTTTAAGGTCAAGTTTTTAAGTCTTTGAAAATGTTTTGGAAAGATACCCATTGCTAAGTTTCCATAATAATTATCTGTTGATATATAATTAACAAAGTAAAGAAGAGTGATAAGAAAAGTTTCAGCACATTGGCTATGGTTTTACAAATTGCAAAATCTTGAGGAGCAGAATTCAACGTCTCTTTCTTGTGCAATTTGCCAACTTCATTATATGGTTCTTAATATATATAGGAAAACCAATCTACTATTTATGAGAGACACAATGATATCTCATCCGTAATTATTACTCCTTTGAAAATATCCTTTTAGGTGTTATTGACAAAATTTTTTAATATGTTACAGATATTGATACCTGTATTAATTTTTTTTTTCTCTTATCTCTTCTTTCTTTCATCTCAGTCCCATCAAATTTTTTTTGATCCGGTACCAACGTAACTTCACTCATGAACCACAAGTTTGAGTGACACAATATCACCTTTGTTTTCAAGCCATAAATTATCACAATGATCAAGAAAGATAGATTGGGCTGAGCGAATATCTTCACATATTCTCAATAATTAAAATTTGGTTATTTAATTTAAATTTTTTGTTGTTATTGTTGAGTAAACAACTTTCTAGCTATGGCAATATATACTTCATTTTTCATTAAGTTTTCTTTATGAAACTTTGTAATATGTGAACCATTTAGATAAGTGGATTGTTCACATTTAGTTTTGAACAGACAAGGAAATCATCAAGAAGAAGATGGATAATATAACTTATATAATTGTTTCCTTCTCAAAGCTAGCAACTCACTCAACATCTTATTATGTCTTCTAATAGTTTTTTTTTGCTTTTTTAAATTATTTATATTATACAAGATGAATTAACCTTAGTCAAATAGAGTTATTTTGCACCTTATATATGTTTTTATAATTTTCAAATATGTAACACCCTGTTACCAGACCAGTGTGTTATCATCAAATATCATATTAAGCGCAGTTACAATCACATGGATTAGTTAAAACTACGAATAAACTTTTCACAAAACATTTCCATTTACTTTTTAAAACAAAATCGTAATTGTAACCATGTAACATTTTCTAATCTGAGACCACCACGCTCAATAATTAACTTTAACCATTTTAGTTATGATAAACTAGACATCTAGGGCTTTTCGGAAAGATATTACAATAACCATTTGGTTAAGCATAGCCGGAGTTATTAAACTCGCAACGTAGCTGACAAACCGAATTTTCAAAATTAGAGCATCAACTTCAATCCTATACTGCCATTGATATACTCATCCAATGGCTGTAATATTTTGCAGGGTTATAGCTCTATATGTTAGCTTCACTAGGTTTAAACCTCACTCAATTTGGAACTCTGTATCTCGAGTTATGCCAATTTTACTAACTCATATTCGTGCTGAAAACGGGCTGCGCGCTTAGAGCGCTTAAGCGCCCTATTCGAACATGTTTTTCGCCCGATAGAGCGCTTAAGCGCTATCCAACGAGCTTAAGCGCCCACATGCAGAGGAAAATGGTATTTTTAGGCCATCAAGAGCGCTTAAGCCCCCTGTGGCAGTAAGTTTCTCCACTCACAGGTGCACTAGGGCGCTTAAGCCCCCTGAGCGAGCTTAAGTCTCCATTTGCAGGCTTAAGCCCCCTCCACTGGGCAAAACACTAAATCTCTATTTTCATGTATTTCTCTTGGGGAATTAAATCCCACTCACCATATGACTTAATTGACAATCTTATAACATCAATGTCTCAATAATTACATATTCTACACCACTTTAATGTGCCATTAAACTTGACTAAATATAACATCACATTCCATTAATATATTTATATCTCTTTTACATCCATGTTCTTCAAAATAAATACATGTCAAAGGACTTAACTATCAAAAGACATGAGCAAAGCTAATTGCCATATACAACAATGCAATTACTACAACAATGATCATGGACTAAGTCTTCCATACTACATCACATGGCCTCAAAATATACATGTACAAGGGATGATATAAATGGCAAATGCATCTGACAATACTAATTTGCATACAACTCAAAATGTCATATGTCAGGTACAATCTACTCATGCTTCTTGCCTCGATCATCCTCACCTCTATCAGTAGGGATGTGCAAAATGTCCAATTGATCCAAACCAAATAAAAAACTGATCCAAACCAAATTAAAAAACCGGTTTTTTTTAAAACCAGTTAAAATATATATCCACTTTTTAATTTTAAATGTGGTTTGGTTATCCATTTATCAAATGGTTTGGATATACTGGATAACAAAATCATATTCATTTCTTTTTCTTTTTCTTTGAAAAAATAAAGAAACTAGCACGGTGATTGTTGATCCAAGAAAATACAGTAAACTACCACGGTGATTGCTGATCCAAGAAAATACAGTAAACTTTGTCTAACAATGGTGAATGATATCCATCCTTTGAAAAAAATTAGATCACGTACTTGGCTATTCAATATCTGAAAATAACTTTTTTTTCTTATTTAATTTTAATCAAACCCTTTTGAGATATTATTTGCTGTCAATGACCAAAACAGAAATGATGTTGTGCTAGGAGCTAAAGTCAGCATATTTTTCCTCAATAGAATAGTGCACGTATTAAAATTTTATGCCTATCAGAGGATTCGGAGCTCATCTCCTATAACATATAATCTTCAAAATTAAATATGCTGTAGCTATATATCATGAACGAATATACTGCTAATTGTTAAAGACTCGTACGAATCAAAATTCTAATAATAATGAATAAATTTTAACATTATTAAAGACCACATTATTTCATTAATTACATTACGAATTCATTGATCTGCATCCTATTCATTAAAAAAAAAATTGTTATAAAACTGATTTTAATCTTGATAACCAGTTTGTGGTCATAACCGGTTTTAATTTAAAATTGGTTTTGAATTAAAATCGGTTTTAAATCAAAACCGGTTATGAACCACAAACCGGTTTGGACAAATTAAAAACCGGTTTTAAAAAAAAAAAGTGGTTCGATTTAAAATCCAAACCGTTTAAAACTGGTTTGGTTTGGTTTTTGACAATAACCGAACCCAACCGCTCCATGCACACCCCTATCTATCAGTACCTGAAATGATGCCCCACAACACGGGGTGAGATATACGAATATATCACAGTAAACCAGGAGTCCTTGGAGATCACTCCACCCTAAGGTTCACTTTCGATGAACATATCATCATAACAGCTTAACACATTCTTATCCATTAACATCACATGGACTTCCAAGAGAGATCCACGATGGGTTGTTTCTCTTAGGCTCTTACCACATGGAGATCCACATAGGGCTATTTCCAAGGGAAGTCCCTATCCTCAATCTAGGAACCTGCAAGAGAGATCCACATAGAGTTGTTTCTCTTAGGCTCTAACCACATGGAGATCCACATAGGGCTGTTTCCAAGGGAAGTTTCTACCAATCTTCCTCATCATAAATATTTCAATCATAACCTCAATTATAATCTTCAACCATTACCTCATTCATTATTTTTACATCTATCAATCATTCCTTAACTACTCTCAAACAATCAAACATCAATCAAAACATTTATCAATGCATAAATCAATGCATGAGCATACAACAACTATCATCATTACATATCACACCTCATAAACCATTCCTCCTCAATGGAGTATGGTGGAACATTCAAGGGGATCAACCCTATAATAGCCCAACTTAATTAATTAGTAAATCTAATGTAATTAATTAATTAAACATGTTTTAGTGGGTAAAATTAAGTATAATGCTTAACTAAAAGAATCTGAGTCACTTTGGAGTTAAAAGTGTACTCAGTGAAAATTTAGGGGTATAAATGGGTACTGGTGAAAGTGCCCAAAATATAAAAATAAAAATGGTAATATTCCTAGAATAATATTCCAAACTTTTGGGTAAAGTTTGGTAATTATTGGAGTTGAATAGATAGACGAACCAATACCCGCTTAAAGCCACTTAACCAATGTTAAGTGACTAAAAGCCAAAAGTGAACCCATTTCCCACCCATCCCTCGTCGACGCCAGAACAGAAAGAAGAAGAAGAAGAAGGAGAAAGGAGGGAGAAGGAAGGGAGGAAGAGAGAGAGAGAGAGATCAAACCTTGACCGTTTTGGGTGATTCAAAAGCCTAAATCGCTTAGAATCTCGCCCTCTTTCATAATCCTTGCTTAGTTCTTAGTGGGGAGCTTTGTGGAGAGAGATTTTGGCTCTCAAAAATTCGACCATTTGAGTGATTTTGGGGTTTTGGGAAGTTCAACCTCCATGGGAGCTTGAGGAACACTCCTTGCTTGGTTGTGTGACCATTGGTGGTAAGATTCTAACCCTTGAACCTCATGATTCCTTGAAATTTGCATGAGTTAGGGTTTATGAATAGTAAATTGGGATTTTGATGAAATGTAGTTGAATTTGCTATTTTCTAGGAAGAATGAGATTTAGTGCATGTTATAAGAAATGCTAGGAATGGCATTTAATCGGTGAAAATGAGCTTAGATAGTATATGACTATACTTTGAATGTTGCAAGAATATGACACTTGGTTGTGAGTTTTCTTGCAATGATGATAAATGGTTTGGCTTGGTTGATTGATGATTGGATCCTTGTGATGTCTAGGATTGAGACATTTGGACCGACCGTGAGTGATCAACCGCTTGAGCAAGCTATGGAGCTTGAGTAGCTCATTGGAATTGGTAAGCTCATACTTGTTTAGTGTTTTGAATTGAGTAGTTGATGGTTGATTGTGAAATACTCTTGGATGCAATGTGTTGATTGCATTACACCATGTGTAGGTGTTGGTTTTGGAGTAGAGTATTGTTGACATTGGTGGTGAACAAAGGTCGAATTGAAGCTTGAGGTAAGCCTTCAGACCTTGGGTGTAATTCCCTTGATTGTTCCACCAAGCCCTGAAAGGGTAGTGGTGATTATAGTGTATATAAATGCAATGAAATAGTGTAATGCTTTGTTATACGTATGTGTATGCATTTGGTGTGGCATAGGATGGTGTTTCCCTATGTGGTATGTTGCATGACGATGCGTAAATCATACTTGGTAGTTAGCTGGCCAGTAGGACTATTTGCATCTGAGTTTCCTTAGGACAGCTTGAGAGCTCGAGGGATTTCTCCTGGAGATGTATTGCACTTTGCATAGATATGTATTTACTGCATTATTATTGTTATTGCTATTACACTGATATGGAACTGTGGGGTGGAGAGATGCTCCAAGGACCCCTGGTTTACTGGATATATTCGTATATCTCACCCCGTGTTGTGGGGACCCCCTTTCAGGTAAGGATGCTGCAGGAGCCTCTGGTGGCAAGTGGCCATATCTGGATTATGCATGAAATGTGGCATTTCTTTTGAGATTGTACATGTTGTTTTGTAGCTCACATGTATAGGATTGTAATTCATAGACCATTGATAGATGTATGAATTGTATATTGGAATGGACTTAGCCTATGCTCATGCCTTTGGTCATCTCTTTTGTTGATGAGAGCCAAGGGAATGATCATAGTGTTTTGTAAGCTAAGTTCCATGAATTCTAATGAACATGATGTGTAATTGATGAGTACTTTGAGTTTAATATATGTATGTTCATTAAGTATTGGATTGTTGAACTGGAAACTAAATTAGGTACCTAGTGCTAAATTGGGAAATGTTGAGAAAACAAATACATCCTGTCCGTTTGACCAATTTTCATACCCAATGTGATGGAATTGGACTTTGATGTCTCTATGGAAGTGGTAGACATTCCTCTCAGCTTTCCATAGAGACCAAAATGGTGTAATTTGAGTGAGTATAGCTCAAATTATGAGTGGAAAACCATAGGTAGGTTAAATGACCTTGTTTTGGGTCACCCAGCCCTGTGGATGGCGCCTGGGGCGCCAAATTCACGCTTGGGGCGCCAAATTATGAGATCAGACAGTAGCATCCACGCTTGGGGCGCCAGATTCACGCTTGGGGCGCCAACTTTCTGTTTTCCCACGCTCTGAGCGTGGATCTCACGCTGCGGGCGCGGGGGTTCTGGAGGTTTCGCACCCTTTTCTTAAAAAGTACATAACTTTGGCTACGGTGCTCCGATTTGAGCGCGGTTTGAACCCACGCGTAGCTAATGAAAAATACTATAACATAGTAGAAGATGGGAATCATAAAAGGAGTTTAGAATTAATTTGATAATTAAAGTGATGAAGATATTTCACGAAGTATTGTCAAGTATAATGGGAATATAATCTTAAGTTTTGTCCCACTATTCCGCGAAGTATATATAGTTATGATCACGCACTTGGTTATTTGAATCCGGCTTGTATAAAAAGGAAAAATTTATCCGGTTTTCTAATTGAACCAATGTGATTGTAACTGCGCTTAATGCCGTACGCAATGATAACAATCCGGTTCTAGAACGGGGTGTTACAAACCCCAAGGTCCAAAGGTTTACCTCAATTTGCTTCAAGTCCAACCTTGGTTCACCACCAAAGTGCAACAATCAAACTTCATAATAATACCAATCCAAATGAGCTACTCAAGTTCTATAGCTTCCTCCAATGGTTAGTCCACTTGTCTCAATCCTAACAATAACATGGACACAATCAATATCAACCTTCAACACTCCAATATCTAACATTTGCAATGCAAGAATACCCTAACAAAGGCACCCATTTTCAAAAATATTATATGGTAACCAAACAACTATCTAAACTCATTTCTACCGATTAATTCATCATCTAAACAACTTTTTCAAAGGAGTTAAGCTTTTCTCAAGCTCTAATTACTCAAACTCAAGCCACATTTTCATAAAGAAACCCTAACATATGAGTTTTTTCAATCATACAACAAAGGTTGAGATTCTTACCACAAATACATCTCAAAGGTGCAAGAAAAGATAATCAAGCCACCAAGTGAAGAGACTTCACTCCTAACTCCTTCCTCACTCAAATTTTCACCCCCAAAGCAAGGTGAGATCTCCCTCTACAATGGTTCCCAACAAGAATAGAGTAGTGGGCTTTGAAGAGGGAGAAATTTGATGTGTTGTAAATAATATTGATTTAGTTATTATTTAGTCATTTATTGTTATATTGGGCTAAGCCCTTTGTTGTATTGGGCCAAGCCCATTAGGTTAAAAGTAGGTGAAATATTCTCTATAAATAGAGAACCCTTTGTACAGATTATTTACAATCTATAATATATTAGAATACCTTTTTTCAAGTTGGTATCAGAGCTCTCGATCTGAGGGCTTTGCTTCCGCACATATTATCTTCTTTTTTAACAAAACCCTAATTTCTTTGCCTCTTGCCGCCATTAGCCGCCACGGGAAAATTTTTCCGGGGACCTTTTGGACCAAGGGGACCATTGTTGACCTTATTTTTCCTCCGATCTATCATTCTACGCAGTGTTCCTCCGCCACAAACGACCGAAACACCTCCGATCGCCTCCAATCAGATCTGTCTTCACCGTTTGGACCACTTTCCGGCGACTTTTCAACCGCGACCACCCACAGACAGGTGTGCGCTCACCGGACGACCACACCAGAAAAATCTCAGCCGGCGAAGCCCATCCACGCGCTCTCACGCGCCGCCCCTTTCCCGGCGAGTGAATCCCACGCGCAGCTCCTTTCTCCGGCGCGTGGAGGCGCGTGCGGCCGTGTTTTTGGACCGGACCACCACCATTCTTCTCGTCTTCTTGTCTTCTGTCTGGATCTGTAATTATTTTTCTGATCAGAGGTCATTTGATATTCTTTTTGGTTGATTTTATCGCTGGTTGTTAACTTTTTTTTGTTAAAGAATGGCTGAGCATGATAGTTCTTCGATCTTATCTGGTAAGAGCACACGTTCTATATCTCTTCTTGCTTCTTGCACTGATTTTAAAACCTCATGGATTTTGGATTCTGGTGCAACTGATCATATGGCTTGTCGTACTGAGTTATTTTGTTCTTATCATCCTATTGTTGGTAGTCATACTATATCCGTAGCTGATGGATCCCATAAATCAGTTATTGGTTCTGGTAACATTCAAATTCAACCTTCCTTGTTTCTTAAAAATGTTCTTTATGTTCCTCAGCTTTCTACTAATCTTATCTCCACTCAAAAACTTACAACTGATTTGAATTGTTCTATCACATTTTTTCCTTCTCATTGTCTTATTCAGGATCTTACCACGAAGAAGACAATTGGAGTTGCTAATGAACAGGATGGGTTGTATCATCTCCTTCCAGACCATGCTAGCAAAAATCAGTTATTAATGACACGTCATCCTTCTACTGCAGAGTCTATGATTTGGCTCCATCACAAGCGTCTCGGGTATCCACCATTTAGTCTTTTGAAGTCTATGTTCCCCTCTATGTTTCTCAATAAGTCGGTTGAGACCTTTCATTGTGATGTTTGTGAATTTGCAAAACACCATCGAGTGTCATTTCCTTCTAGCACTATTAAAAGCAGAGAAACTTTTTCTCTTATCCATTCTGATGTTTGGGGCCCTTCTAAAGTGCACAGTGTTTCACGTGCTAGGTGGTTTGTTTCTTTTATTGACGATTGTACTCGGATAACATGGATATACTTGATGAAAGACAAGTCTGAAGTACCAGAGATATTTATTCGGTTTCATCACATGGTTGAGACTCAGTTTGGTAAGGGTATTAAAAGACTCAGATCTGATAATGGTACTGAGTACGTCAATCAACGCCTGTCACAATTCATTTCAGACAGAGGTATGATTCATGAGCTCACATGTGTTGATACCCCTCAACAAAACGGGGTTGCTGAAAGGAAAAATCGTCACCTTCTTGAAGTTGCTAGAGCACTACTTTTTCAGACATCTGTTCCTAGTTCTTATTGGGGAGAAGCAGTATTAGCTGCAACTTTTTTGATCAACCGTTTACCTTCACGGGTCCTTAACAATATCAGTCCTATTCATTCCATGACTTCCTTCTTTCCTTCTGTTCCCATATTGCAGAGCCTTCCACCAAGAGTGTTTGGATGTGTTGCCTTTGTCCATGTTCATAAACAACATCGGAGTAAGTTGGATCCTAGGGCTCTTAAGTGTGTCTTCCTTGGTTATAACCCTTATAAAAAAGGGTACAAGTGTTATCATCCACCAAGTTGGAAATTTTTTGTTTCTATGGATGTCACCTTTCAAGAATCTGAATCTTATTTCCTGGGTCCTCATCGTCAGGGGGAGAATAGTTCTTCAGAAGACTCGTCCCCTTCCTTCTTTGAGTCTGGATCAATCTTCTCTCTTCCTAGTGTGTCTGCTCCTGGTGTGTCAGAACCTTCAAATACACCTGAGATACAACCCATACTGTCTCACCAGCAACCTCAATCGTCTGAACCACTGGTAAGTCCTGAATCTCCTATTTCTTCTGAATCTCCTGTTTCTGATTCTAATATTATTTCCTCTCATGATTTGTCTATTTCTTCTGATATCTCTAATGACTTACCCATTGCTTCTACTTCTGATGACTTACCTATTGCTCTTAGAAAAGGAAAAAGATCTTGTCACAAGAAAACTTGTTCCTCCTGTCCCTCTTGTACTCAATACCCTATCTCCCACTTTGTTTCCTCTGCTAATCTTTCTGTGCAGCACAAAAGCTTTGTTTCAGCACTAGATTCTATTGCAATCCCAAAATCAGTACATGAAGCCTTGAAAGATAGGAATTGGGCTCAAGCCATGCAAGAGGAGATGAATGCTTTGGAGAAAAATAAAACATGAGAGGTTATTGATAGACCCAACGGAAAGAAAGCAGTAGGGTGCATATGGGTTTATACCCTGAAATATAATTCTGATGGCACTCTTGAGAGATATAAGGCTCGATTAGTGGCCAAAGGTTACACTCAAACCTATGGCATTGATTATGAAGAAACCTTTGCTCCAGTTGCAAAGATGAATACAGTGAGAATCTTGTTATCCCTTGCTGCCCATTACAATTGGGATATAAATCAATTTGATGTGAAAAATGCTTTCCTCAATGGTGAGTTAGAAGAAGAAGTCTACATGGAAATCCCACCTGGTTTTGATTCTGTGAAGGGGGAAAATAAAGTTTGTAGATTAAAAAAGGCCTTGTATGGATTGAAGCAGTCACCTCGTGCTTGGTTTGGAAGATTTACTAAGGTTATGATGACCTTAGGATACAGACAGAGCCAAGGAGATCACACTCTTTTCTTCAAACACTCCCAAAATGGGAAGCTTACTGTGCTCCTTGTACATGTTGATGATATTATTATCACAGGTGATGATTTTGTGGAGAGACAGATTCTGCAAACACGGCTTGCCTCTGAGTTTGAAATCAAAGACCTTGGGAAACTGAGATATTTCCTAGGGATAGAAGTAGCTCATTCAAGCAAAGGAATTTTTATCAGCCAGAGGAAATATGTTCTTGATCTTCTCAAAGAAGCAGGAAAGCTCGGGTGTAAACCCTCTAATACTCCTATTGAGCAGAATCACAAGATGGGCTATGAAGAAGAGAGTCCTCCAGTTGATAAAGGACAATATCAACGGCTAGTTGGGAAATTGATATATCTGGCCCATACTAGACCAGACCTAGCTTATGCTGTTAGTGTTGTCAGTCAGTTTATGCACGATCCAAAAGAAAAACACATGCAGGCAGTAGAGAGAATTCTTCAGTATCTTAAAGGTACTCCTGGTAAAGGATTGTTATTCCGACGTGATGGCAATCTATCTTTAGAAGTCTACACAGATGCTGATTATGCTGGATCCGTGACTGACCGTCGTTCTACCACTGGTTATTGCATGTTTCTTTGCGGTAACTTGGTGACATGGAGAAGTAAGAAACAAGATGTGGTTGCCAGATCAAGTGCAGAAGCTGAATTTCGAGCTATGGCTCAAGGCATTTGTGAGTTACTGTGGCTGAAAATTGTTCTTGATGATCTCAAAATAAAATGTGAGGGACCTATGAAGCTGCTATGTGATAATAAGTCCGCTATTTGTATAGCTCATAATCCAGTTCAACATGATCGGACTAAACATATTGAGGTTGACCGCCATTTCATCAAAGAGAAACTTGATAGCGGGTTGATTATCACTCCATACATTCCCACTGGGCGTCAATTGGCTGATCTATTAACAAAGGGGCTTTCTTCAGACAGATTTCAAGAACTTACTAGCAAGCTGGGAATGATAAATATTTATTCCTCAGCTTGAGGGGGAGTATTGTAAATAATATTGATTTAGTTATTATTTAGTCATTTATTGTTATATTAGGCTAAGCCCTTTGTTGTATTGGGCCAAGCCCATTAGGTTAAAAGTAGGTCAAATATTCTCTATAAATAGAGAACCCTTTGTACAGATTATTTACAATTCTATAATATATTAGAATACCTTTTTTCAAGTTGATGCAATATTGGCTTTGGAATCAAGGAGAAAGGTGAAGAAATGGGGTTGCTAGGTGTTGGGTTTTTTTTTCTTTTGAACATGGCTTCTCCCTTCTCTCTCTTGTTTCAGCCACGGGAAGAAGAAGAAAATGGTGGAGGGTTCCTTTGCTTTTTTACACTTACTTAGGTTGAGTAATTTCAACCGGGTAAAATCTTATCTATCTATTCATCTCCATTTACCACCAAACTTAACCCAATGAACTAGAATATTTTTCTAGTCATATTTCTAATTTTACTTTTATATTTTGGGTACTTTCATCAACCATATTTTTATCTCTTAATTCTCACTGATTGCACTTTTTACCTCAAAAGTGCTCTTAACTCATTAATTTTAACCTCTTGCTTAATTCTATCCACTTTTAATTACTTAATTATAGGTAATTAATTAAATTCTTAAGTTAGGGATATTATAAAATCCACCATGCCTATGATTAGTAACTGGAAATTCTAATATCTAAATTTAAAAAATAGCACGGAGATGTGTTCTTTAGGGGCCGTTTGGTACATGGCTTATCTTAAGGTTCCCGGGAAAATAATTTTTTGTAAATTTTAAATTTTCAGATATTATCGTAAACTGAATGTAAAAATCATATTTTTGAAAATCGAGATTCCCGGACAAATTTTTTTTTTCTCCTGTACCAAACGTCAAATAGTATGACCAATCTATAAACACTGATTTACTCAGCGCTTGTTGGAGTTAATTTATTTTAATAAAAATAATCGCTAGTTTTTACAATTTCATGAAAAAGCTTTTAATATTTTTTATATATAAAGATTTAATATTTTTACAGTAAATACAGATAAATTATCTATATTCATTTTTAAAACGACATCGATTTGGGTTGAAGGATTAAAAATTATAATGATAAAGAATATTATAACCTTTGAATAAATTATAATTATAAAAACACATTAATTTCCAGCTAAAACGACGTTGTTTTAGGCTTAATACATATAACTTTTGTACCAGAAAAAAGGAACCAATATATAAGTATGCTA
This sequence comes from Gastrolobium bilobum, assembly GCF_033153095.1. NCBI lineage: Eukaryota > Viridiplantae > Streptophyta > Magnoliopsida > Fabales > Fabaceae > Gastrolobium > Gastrolobium bilobum. Next base: position 120,481 of record NW_026895115.1, on the reverse strand, counting down.
AAACATACATACAGTTATTAACTTAAGAACAATAAGTAAAGAACTCAACTTGAGAAGTTTTGGTTAATGATATATTGATATACAATTAATTTCCATGTCTTAAAGTTTTCTGAAAATTTTAAATGCATATTTTCTTTAAATAATATAAATTTAGGGTTTATTATTTGTGCTTTTAAGGAATATAGAGTTGTGTCATTTCAAGTGAGAGAAAGTGACAAACAATGAAAGTCATAAGAGAGAAAGTGAATATTTTTTAAATTTAAATTTTAAATAAAAAATACTAGGTTGTATCTTTCTCTTAATTAAAATAACAAAAACTATATGTCTTTATAAGGACAAATATCTTCCCCATAAATTTAATGTAAAAAAAAATAGGGCTGAATATACTTATCACCAAAAAAGTTTACAACCTTTACAACCAATCTAATTACCGTTGATTTCCGTCAATCTAATTGTTATAATTTATTGAAAATTAATAATTAATTAATAAATGGGGAAGGATATTGTAACAATCAAGTTATGTTACTACTAATCAATCTCACCGTTACATCGATTATGTTGATCCAACGATTATATTTATTTTTATCTTTATATGGTTATGATTCTCTATATTTAAAGTGAAAGCATTAAATATGAAAAACCATAACCATACAAAGGTGAAAATAAATATAAAGTATTAAATTTAAGAAATCATGACTATACAAAGATGAAAATAAATATAACCATTGGATCCACATAATCGATCTAACGGTGAGATTGATTGGTAGTAACTTAGTAGGAACACAACTTAGTTGTTACAATATCTTTTCCCTTAATAAATATGACTCAATAATTTTTAATAAATTATAACCGTTAGATTGATGAAAATAAATGATGATTAGGTTAGTTGTAAATGTTGTAATTTTTTTTTGTGATAAAAAAAATCTCTAAAAATTTTGCGACAGAATTTGTTTTCCCGTAAAAAATTTATACATTAGTTTTCAACGGAAATTCATTGATTTTCTGTCGAAAACTTTAAACAAAATCCATTTTCGTCGAAAACCTTTACAACAATTTTCGACGAAATTTCATTGATATTCTGTTGAAAATTTTCGACAGAATTTGATTTCTGTGGAAAATCTTTACATCGATTTTCGACGAAAATTCATAGATTTTCTGTTGAAAACTTTCGACGAAATCCCTTTTCCGTCAAAAACCATCACAACAAAATTTTCGACGGAATTCCATTGATTTTTCGTCGAAAATTTTCGACAAAAATAAATTTCGTCAAATTTTTTTGACGGAATTTATAATTCCGTGAAAAAAATTGTTATCAACGGAGAGAAATTCGACGGCCTGAATTTCGTCGAAAATGAATTTTCAATGGAATTTTTTCGTCAAAGAAAATGCATTTTCTAGTAGTGGAAACCATAAAAACAAATATATATTACCCAAAATTATATATGACAATAATTGAAAAGAAACATAAAGTAACAGTATTATTAAAAAGAGTTAATAATGAAGCTGGAAGCATTTATGGCTATTTACATAGTTTCCAAAATCGAGTAATCTTACTAGGATTTGTAAAAAGCGGGTTTTACCAAATGATGGTAGCTCAGTTGGTGAATGGGAGTTGAGCAGGTGGGGGTGAAAGCACGTGTTCGATCCTTTCCAATATCACATTTGGGAGGGGTTTAAAGCCTTAATCCTGAACCCACCCCAAATCGGACTAGTCGCAAAGCGATGAACCGATTGGAATATTTCCAAAAAAAAATGAGCGGGTTTTGCAACTCTTCTTGTCTATCTTTGCAGCAATTTTTTTCTCTTAAAGTTTCAAAGTTGAATGTGAAGAAGCGTTAAGCTCAAGCACCTGTTTCATTGGAACCTCCACAGAAGAAGCGTCGTGCTAAAGACAAAGACGTTTGAGCTATTGGAGAAGAGTTTCAAAGCTTAAAGATTGTTGCAGGAGGGTATTACTATCAAAAGATAAATTCAAAGTACCCATTGGGAGAAGATTCCCACTTCATCTGTGAGGAAGAACAAACCATTGGTGTTGCTGATGGTGTTTGTGGTTGGGCTATGAAAGGGATAGACGCTGGTGAGTATGCTCGAGAACTCATAAAAAATGCTACCGTTGCAGTTAAACAAGAACCAAAAGACTTTGTTAACCTAAAAAGAGTCTTGAGTCATGCTTTCATGAATACCAAAGCGAAAGGGTATTCTACTGCTTCCATTGTAAGTCTCAAGAAACATGTCTTACATGGCGTTAACGTTGGGGATAGTGGGTTAATGCTATTTAGAAACAATAGAATGCTATTTCGGTCACCCATTCAGCAGCAAAAATTCAACACGCCCTATCAGTTGGGGAATGGTTTGAAGACTGATTCTCCTGACTCTGCTATGGAGTATCAGGTCCTGGTTGAACTAGGGGATATTGTAATGTTAGAAAGTGATGGTGTTTTTAGTAATATGTTTCCTTTTGAGATTGAAGTGATTCTGAAATAGATGAAAGCAGAAGGAAGATTAATGAATGTGCAAGAATGTGCCAAGGAAATAGCACAAGTGGCTCGGTGCCTTTCCATATGTAAACTTAGTGGAAGCCCTTTTGAAGATGCTTGTAAGAAGGTCGGAGTTAATCATAAAGGTGGAAAGATTGATGATATTACAGTTGTAGTTGCTCATATTATTGTATGAATGTTGTTTACTTCTTTGAACTTGGTTAACCATCTTATTGAGTGAATTTGGTTTGGGCAATTGTCACTCTCTTAGTTTCTTTTTATGTTTCTATAGTTTTTTGTGGTGCAGATATAGCTTATTCTGGTTGAACGTGTGCAAACTAAAGTGCTAATTCGACAACTACTAAAGCATGTCTTTTGGCATTTCATAAAAATCCAAGCTAACATAAATGACTAACAATTGATTGGGCTCTGTTTAATAACCTACAAACACCAACATATTCAGTTAAGCATTCTGACAAAATGGTTTCGAATATTTAGCATTTTGTTTTGTTTTTTTCATCAATGCAACATGTAAAACAAAGCACACTATAATAGCAAATGAAGCAGCAACATGCAAAGAAGTGTTAACGAATAGTAATGCATATTTGTATCTTTTCCATTATCATTTTTGTTGGCAATTGTTTTTCCATTATCAATCTTATTGGCGCATTCCTTACATAGTGCCCTTAGAGTGCCAAACATAATTGTAATTTCTTTTTCTAAATTGTGTGTGTTGTAGTAAGCATATGTTTCCTCTTGTTATTTTTACTTGATTCTGGTTGTCTCCACAAATTGAAGATTACTGACATGGAAATGGTAAAAGGAGTCAAGGGTCATAGTTATTATGATGAATTTGTTGGTCCCTGTGAATATAAGCTCACAGAATTTCTAGCTAAAGCTGAGTGTTTCATTCTGAAAAGTAACCCAACTTTCTGATTTTATAAACATACATATATGTTAGTATTGAATAATTTTCGCTAATTGAACATTCTGCACGTAATTTATAAATTATTTATCAATGGGTTTTATGTTACATAACATAATTCCATTTTCCTACACACGCAACAAAGAGGTGGGGCCCACATATTTTTGTCTCTCTTTCATCATTTCATTTTCTCTCTCCCTTTTCTTGTGTGTAGGAAAATAAAGTTATGTTATGTAACATAACAAACATAAAACCCTTTATCAATCTACCATATTTTCAAAACTATTTATCAATTTACCTTAATTTAACCAAGTTGATCAAATGGGCTCAGCTTCTTACCAAAGTTGTCAAATAGGAACACACCACTTATAAAATTCAGGTAAGATGCAGGACACACTCGGTCAACTTTGGACAAAGTAAGATAAATGAGTAAATTTTTGAAAGTAGAGTTATTGATAAATAGTTTTTAAATTAAGTGCACTCTCGATCAATCGGCCTAATAAATTTATATCTGTTAAACCTATCTTGATACATTATGCCAAGCTAAATAAAAAAAGATTTGAACATATGAAGTCAACCAACGATTACACACATTTGACAAAAGATGAGGTAGTGGTCAAGTAATAAGAACCATAGGGAAAGCCGGAAAGAGGTATTGTTTACAGCATCTTGACATCTCAGTTAAATTTATCTTCAAGACATAGGTCCTGTGATTGGGAAGGTTTTTCAACTTATTTATAACCTTTCTTTTTACTATCTTTTTCTTTCTTTCTGTTGTGATACTGGGTAAATTTTAATTTTTCATTCTTAACTAGTTCAAATTTAACCACTTGATTTATTAAAAGGTGCCATCCCTGAGTGCTTTGATTCTTACTTAATTCCACTTGGAGATGATCCTTCTTCAAATAATTTCCATTATTTTAATATTAAAGGTGCTATAATCTTTTCCTTTATTCTTACGATTAGTCTATGTGAAGTTGCTTGGCTTACCATTAGAAGTCCATTACATTATGATAATTAGTTAATTTTTTTATATTCACTACCATAAGGAAGTATCCAAGTACTGAAATCCCTGTATTCGGATACCCTTTGAAACATATCCCAACAGAAGCCCTTCACTTCCATTCCTTTCATTAAATCCAATGAATTCTATCATAATCTAATTCTAGTTTCTCTCTTGAACTACTCTGATTTCATTAGTACATAACAAAGCATGAAAAAATCTATATCTCAAAGTTAATGAAGTACATACACTCACATGTCATCTTCATCATCAACAACAAAATGAAAGTGATTAGAATTCCACTTAGTGCAAATACAGAATCTCAAGCTGCATAAAATTCGGCTGGAGTTAAATTACAAAGAAAATCACCAAGCTAGTTCATTACTATCTCATTCAGAATAAATTTATAAAATCAGACCATAATATGAATGCAATCACCGATATCCACAATCATTCCAAATCACATTTTCATACATTCATCCTCATATTTCATTTGTTTGAATTTCTAAATTTCTAAAGAGAATGACTGTAATAGAATGAAACCTAATTTATGAAGGAAGAAATGTCAAATCTCACCTAATTTGGCCGAGATGATTAGGAGTGAAAGGACTTGTGTGAATTCCTCATTCTTTGATTTACTCCGAGCAACAAAGGTAGGGATTCGTGAATTAAAAGAGTTGCTGCACTTTCTGCATAACAGGGGAACATTGATGCCCAAAAAGATGTAAAAATGAGGAATTGAGAAGGTGAAAAGAAACTTGGGTGTGGTGGAGTTGTGGGGAATTCGAAATGGCTGAAAGGAGAAAATTGAAATATGGTGCATCCAAAAGAATGGGCAAAATTATGCACTCTACCATGCTTCTTAGGATTTTAATTACCTGAATTTGCTTGAGTTTTTATTGGTTTAGTTTTGTGGATAAGTGGCGGAGTCAAAGATCGGAGGGGAGGGGACGAAAATTAATTTTTGTTTTACATAGTATCAATATTTTCTTTACCTATTCACCTCATATTTTTATGGAATTCATTTAGATAATTTCTTACCAAAATATTAGCATTTAACAACATTTCAAAGACTGAAAAAATATACTATTGGTCGGGCCCAAAAGATATAAAAAGTAGTTTAAAACAATAATTTAAAAAAAAGTGTCTTCATTTAACTATAATTTTAAAAAAAAAAATTAAAAAAAACTGCAACCAAGTTGCCCAAAAAATGAATCTTTTAAGTTAGAGCAAATTCATTTTCTCTATACGAAACCACTACATAAAAAGAAACACAAACATGCAAATGAAAAGAGAGCAAAGCAAAAAAGACAAAGCTTTCATTAACCAAAATATAACAAATGAAAATAAAAATAAAATTGAAAATATGGAAAAGGGTATACATAACACACACGCATTAGATGAGGTGGAGATAGATTTCAACTTGAATCTCAAATCAAAACTTTCATAAGAAGCACATCTAACAATAACAACGATACCACATCCTTCACCACATTAATTTTTTTTTTTTCATTTCTTTTAATGGGGAGGGGGGCGACCGCCCATGCTAGCCTCCCCTAGCTCCGCCCTTGTACACTAAGTTTGGTGGGTAAGAAGTGGAATGAGAAAACACTTTTGCCTAAGCTAAAACATTGAAAGATGATATATATGAAGAAAGGTTCCGATTGCAGCGTGTTGGGAAATTGTGTAAATAGGAATATGGTTACTAATACATGACATTTCTCTCGTTTTTAATTTTAAGAGCTCATTTTTGTGTAATAACTCGAGTTTTAACATGGTTATGAAAAATGTGATTATTTATAGTGTCTAGTGGTTCAATTCACTCATTTCATTTTGATTTAATTTTAAGTATAACTTAGGGTATCTCCCGCCGTTAGTCGAAGACAAATTCCTTCGAGACATAGAGATCGTCGAAGTAGATTTTATCTCTACCATAAAGAATTTTCCATACACACAACCAGAAATCAAATTTCTGTCAGTATGATTGTTAAAAAAAGTTTAATTTTTTTATTTTGATTCAATTTCCAAAAAAAAAAGAGTGCTAAATATTTGTGTATTTGCAAACTTTGTCCTTATATTGAAATAATATTGTTTGCTACCATTTTGCAACAAAAAAAACCCTAAATGATGTGTTCTACCGCATGCGTTGTATAACAATATCGTTTATAAGAGAAAGAGTGAAGCTTGAATTCTGACTTGAGACGTTGGCAGCGGCTAGTATAGCTGGAATGGAATGCAATAATTCAAACATGTACACAAATGTAATATAATTTTAACAAAATTAATAAAATAATATAGTTTGAAAATTATTTACCAAAATAATAGTTTGATCATTTTTTACCACCATTAATCATATGAGCCCAAAAACATAACTCGTAATTGACACATGTTTCATATGTGGCGTTGATATGATAAAGTAATTTTCAAAAAATATTGAATTATATTACTTTAATAAATACTTTTTTAAATTATTTCAATTTTCAAAAAAATCACAATACATCGGTTATTCTCCCCGTATTAAGAGATAAGAAAACAGTTTCATATAATTTTTATTCACATAATCTGGAATAAAGAATTATTAATTATTAGTTTTGAAGAAAAAAATAGAAAGAACGGACCAAAAAATGGTAGTAACTGATATTATGTGTGTTTTAGATAAAATTATGCCAATGTGACACAGCTCTAATTGATTACTATGTTGTCAGAATAAGTATATTCATAGTTGAGAATAGAACCAACACCCTGAATACCTGTCAGACTCTGATATAATATCAATCTAAAATCAAGTTTTTTAGCTTTCAGAATTAAACTTAAAAAGAAAACAGATTAAATTTTTTTAATCAACAAATTTAGTAAACAAAAAATAAAAATCACGTGACTTGAGCATGACAATTTGAACTAAAAGATGATGCAGTGAGAATCGAAATCGTGATCACCTGATCACAAAAATTACCATGTAAAAAATTATTTGAACCAAAAACCAAAAACTTAAAAGTGATGTCCCATTATGGATTTTATATTCCATTTATCATGCGGTCTTAGCAGTTTGGTCGTTTTCCAGTCGACCTAATTAGCTGCCATATTTGTCAAAAAGTGATGTCAGAAATCCCGGAACTAAAAGATGTTCCTACCTAGTTGAATATAAACTAGGAGAAAAATAAAAATAAAAAATAGCAATTTTTGTTCATTGCACTAGCAATTGGTCCAACCTAAATGTACCTAAATGACAAAACGAAGTCTAAAAAGTAGAAGAAAAGAAAAAAGTTGGTCTCCACATATTCTATGCTCTTGTTATTTACATATGGTTTCTTTTCTACCTTACTTTATCAAGTATGATTATTATGTCAAAAGTCCCACTTCTTTCCCCCCTTCATCTTTAGACTTTCCTCTCGTCAGTTTGTCAATCCTGCTTGATTTCAATGTCTCCCATTACAATCAATGAAAATCGAAATCCACAAAACAAGAAGAAGAAGAAAAAGGAAAAGGATAAATTGATATAAGCAACAATGATTGTTGGTTCAGTTCTATAGTTACAAATTATGGTTTATAACTGCTAATATAGTGAATTCAGCAATTCTTGTAATTGCTTTGGAAGGGTACTTCGTAGTTTGCAATTCTCTCTCTTTTGCCACGTTACTTTTCTACATCTTTCTATCCTTGTTGCAATTTTCATGGGATTGCACCAATTTAAAACCTTAACTCACAAAAAAAAAACACCTTACCATCACAATTGAGAAAAATTTATTCAAACTAGTAACTCTGCTTTCTATGTTGTTGTCCTTGTTTAGTTTATCCGTACTTTTAGTTTGCTATAAACCTTATGCACAATATAAGAATTTTTGCTTTATGTATGCGTAATATTATTCACCCATAATCCAGGAAACAGAGTACCACTCTAAGGAACCACTAGGGTTCGCCTGGTGGTGTGTGTTAGGTGTGTGTAGTGTTCCATTCCCATTGTAATCCACAAAAAAGAGTACCACTGTAAGAAAAAATTTCACTAATCAGATGGCTACATGGTTTCTGAAGTTACAACAACAATTTTAGTGATCAACACCTACATAGGCCCTGAGATGTAACAATTTACAAATATGGAACTGTCTTTGTCGATACATATTCTGCATTTGAAAACAAAAAGAAAAGAATGTAACAAAGAGGGAGAAGAAAAAAGTTTTTGCTTTACTTCTTGATCTGAATGGGAGATTGAGAACTGATACAGAAATGGTTTTTCTTCTCATTGGAGTCAGAAGAAAGAAAATCAAAACCCAGAAAACATCACTTTATGTAGTTTTGAGTTGCTTAGAAAACTAATAAAACTAAAACTAGCATGACCAAGAAGAGGGACCCCCCCCCCCCCCCCCCCCCCCCCCCTTCAACCTTCATTGAGTTGACCCACCCACCTTCCTTTTGGGTGCAGCCTTCCTTGATGACAACATAGGACAGAACTAGGTCCTTAGAACAGTCACTGTTTTCAAGTAAAATGTGTTCCAAGGAATCTTCCTTATTTCCTAACCCTCCCTTTACCTTCTCATCAGTCTCTTAATCTCTAAACACAACTTCTCTTTTGGAATGAAACTGAGTTGATTCATATGATCATAATTTGTGAGGCCCTCTCTGGCTCATGATTATTCCCTTACGATATGTTGTGTTTCTAACAGAAATCCATGAATAACCGTTCATATAACACACACAGAAAAAATAAAAATTCATCTAAGAGGAAAGAGATAGTAATAGTAATAATACTCTTAAAGCAAAAGATAAAAAGGGCTTTGTCATTACATTGGAGGAAGAAAAGTTTACAAATTGAGCAAGCTATGTACCTATTGATTAAAAATCAAATGAAAACCCAATGATCATAGCCTGATGATACACAACCTCTTTTCTTTCTCAAGAAGGAGATTCTGAAATTCTAGGTGAAGTCACAGGGAAAAGAGGCAAGAGCTGTGGCTCGAAGTCTCTAGGAGTTGACATGGGTGATGGATGCAAGTAGAAACCCTTCTCAGCTATTGCTTTATCTTCCTCTGAAGAGCTTCCAAGTGAAGGTGAGGACTTGTCAAAAGGGTCATCATTCAATGGAGTGACAGGGCTAAGAGCAAGTGAAGGGAAATCAAGCAAGCTTGGTGAGAGAATCTCTGGCTTGCGGGGAGAGAACCCAGAATTTTGAGCAAAATTGGGCATCAAGGTGTTGATCATGAGGGTGTTCTTGAGGTTGTTGTTCCTCCTTTCATAGAGTTTGAACCCCTGCTGCTTCTTTGGTGGTATCTTCATGGGTGGGATGTTGAAGTTTCTGGATGATGATGATGATGATGGTGTTGGTGGAATTGGATCTTGTGGGTGTGCTTTTGATGATGCTGGTTTTGTGGTTTCTGATGGGCCAGTAAGCATTTGAACTACTTGCTTGAAAGTGGAAGTGTCAGCTTGGACAAAGGTTGTAGGGTAAGGGTTTGAGTCAGATCTAGGGATGGTGTTTGGGGTAAGAGGTGGTGTGGGGATTTTGATGCCAATGCTATTACTGCTACTCATGGAGTTGCTGAGATTGGTTCTTGGAGAGTTTAAAGATTGGTTCTCTCTATCTTGGAGCCTTAAGCTTATATCCATTGATGGAGGCTAAGGGTAGTTACTATTTGCCTTGCACAAAAACCAAGCCTTTGCAAATGAAGAGCAAATAGTTTGGGTCAAAATTGGAGAAGAAATATGGAAGACTGAAAAACAAGGATTTGATGAAAGAAAGAAAGAAATAAAGAGGGTGTGGTTGCTTATTTAGCTTGTGTTTTTTGTTTTGGTTTGTACCACTTTTCCATTTTCTTATACTAATAATATTCTCTCTCTCTTGAAAATTGAAATTACTGTGCTCTTCTTAGTGGGCCTTCAGAGAAAATGGCCCCAACGGTTGAAAGAGAAACGGTAGAATAAAAATTATTGTATACAGCTAGCCTATATAAATTAAAAAAAAAAAAAAAAAAAAAAAACAACATGCAACACAAATTTATGTAATGATTCAATATACAATAATGAAGTGTGAATTGTTGATTCGCTTATGTTACATCTCTCTCGTGCTTGTTTAAAACAAGAATCTCTGATGGAAGAAGTAGGAATAATTTGGCAAATAGCATATGTGCCACACCACTGGCAATAAGGGAAAGTTATGATGATTGTGGAGTTAAATATACGAGTGGCATTGACTTCAGAGCCCAAACATAGAGACTCTTGTATTGGGTGATGGGATTGGGAATGATAACTACATGTTTGATCAGAACGCCCATCCCATTCCTAGATTGTGCTTTGTGTGAACTTTCAAACAGAGAGTGTGTAGCACGTACCAATGACAATCATCTAAGACCTAAACCCAACTCTTTCATACACGACACGGCTACCTAACCGAGTTCTGAAGTAGAGTATGCAAATTCAACCTCATTACCCCACGCCTCACACAGACAAGACGACAAACCTAGGAAAAAAATATCACACGCATAAAAAATAATAATAAAATTTACGTAGGGTCATGTTATTATTATTGTTTACAGATTCTACATTATGTTACTAGACATTAATTTTCTTTCCGACTGATAGATCGATTCATGTGTTGCTATTTTCTTTTGGGTTATATTATTCTCACGTAATATATTATCTTATGTTATAAATATAATTATGTGGTGGACTTCACTGTATATTAAAAGGGTAAGAAAATTTCTTCAGTCAATAGAGATAAGTTATTTTTTATGAGTCCAAAATGACGTCTGATACAGAAATCAAAATGTTTTTATAATTCTAATACATTGCAGAATTATATTAGTCTTTATCGTTATAATCTTTTAATTTTATAACCCAAAACAACATTGTTTTGAGCTCACTGAAAATATGATTGGAGAAATATTTTCCCATATTAAAAAAGAAAAAAGAAAGGCACGGAATCAATAAATCTGCAGGAAGTTATGTCACAGATGTCTTATCTCCTATTGCATAAGATTAATAAAGTCGTTCTACATATTATTATAGTATTTATTGTTTTGTTTGTAGGAGTAATATTTCTTTTGTTGTGAAAGATAATTTTATCTTCAACACATAAAAGTACACAGGTTCATCTTTTTTTTCTCTTCACATGAGCTATACATATTTTTACATACGTAGAAAATAAAATTATCTTTTATAACTTGAGAAATGTTAATCTATTTGTTTATATAAAGTTGTCACTTTAATATTCTCAAAGAAAATGATAACAAAAAGTTCATTTTTTTAGTTTCTTTTTTAAAAGATCATTACGATTGTAATATGTTATGATTGTATACTGATGATGATTACAGTTGTTACGTTTATCGTATTAATGATGGTTACGATTGTACAATCAATATTATACTCGTAACCATCGTAATAATTACAATCCTAACAACAACTAAGATGATGGTAGGAAACTTGGCAAAATGCTTCACGCAAGTCCAAGTTTTGCTTATCTGCTACTAATTAAGGACATGAATTTAGAAAGATCTTATTTCATTTTATAAAGCAAATTAGTAATGTTGGCACGGTTTAGAGATAGTTTTCAGTGTGATTTCATGAAATTGACAATTCCAATTTTTTTTTTCTGTTATTAAGTATATTAGATATTCTTCTTTGATTGCTGATCCTGTTAAAACGTGAGGTTTGATTGGTTTGAACTGTAATGAATGGAGTATCAAATTAATGAATTGATCGTATAATTTTCTAAACATTTCGTGCCGAAAACAATTATATAATTGACTATGCTAATCCCCACAATGTATTTATGGCCGACACAAAATATGAAAAGAATTGATTACCGATTCTTTGGCATAAATTTATTTGAAAGTAAGTTTTGGAAAGGAATAACTTAAAGCTTTGCTAAAAATATAATAACTTCTTTTCTAATTTCATTTTTAGTTTCCAGAGTGTCTCTACCGGCACTTCCTTATCTAATTTGAAACTTCTCTTTGAATTTCTCTGTTTTTTAAACAATGAAAATAAACATATGCTTGTTGAAAATACTATGAATCAATTTTAACAAAAAATCAAAGGGTTCATTTTTTCTGTAGTTACTGCAGATAAGTTATATGTATTAAGTCTAATACGATGTCATTTTGGAGCGAAAATCATGGTGTTTTTGTAATTTTATTTTATTTCAGGTTTATTATAGTCTTTATAATTATAATTATTTAATTTTTCAATTTCAAAATGACATCGTTTTGAAAATAAATGCAGATAACTTATATGCAGTAACTGCAGAAATATTATTCTAAAAATCAAATTATAAAAGAACATTGTGTACCATTTTCTAATGGACGTGGAATATAGCGTGCCATATTAAGTCACTTGTAAATAGAGAATCAAAACCAAATCATGAAAATATATGCATTAAAGTAAATTTTGTATATATCACGGGCTATTAAATAGTTTAAATTTTATATAAGACAAAATCACTGCTTTTAAAATTTTATTTAATGTTGTCTATAAAGGATAATTATAATTAGGATTATGAAATCCCCTCCTCCATCAGCTATGCAAAACTATGAATTCATTACAGGCTTAAGTGCTAAACAAGAAATTAACGGGCTAGCTATCATTAAAATTAAATACATGCATGCATCGAATTCTCAGCATGGGAATTATCGGTTTGCAGAGAGAAATCATACATCTTCGTATGACATAATATATCTTCTCAGCCGTCAGCAAAAAAAAAAAAAAATCAATTAAAAAAACTGCAAAGTTTAGTGAAGTTATAAACGTACAATCTGATTTTTCACCTTTCTCAACTCTAGAAGGTGATGGATGGTAATTAGGAAACTCATAGATACTAAATTCAAAATGATCATCAATCAATGATATTATTGGTAATGGCATCATCAATTTGGTCACGTGTTATATTCAAACCGCGGCGACTGAACCGAAAAATCGATAACCGAATAAATCGAAAACCGAAAAAAAATCGCAAATTTTAATTGGATTGGATCGATTTTTGGATTGATTGATGAAAACTGATCCAATCCAAACCGATCCAATATATTAATTCTCTTCTACCTACTTGGGTCTTTCTATAATCATAGCCCAAAAATTTCTAAACCCAAGTTTCATTAACCCATCAATTAAACCCAAGAAAAAACCTAATCACATATCATCAACAAAATTTCATCTGTGTATAGCTTTATATCTCATTGCCCAAAAATAAACTATGTTATCGTTTAACGATGCTTTTGTATTTCAAAAAAAAAAATTACAAAGCCAATATATACAAAAGATGTTATTTGCACAATAATCATGAAACAAATTTTAGAATTTTCAGAAAACCGATCAAATCCAAACCGAAAAAAATTGGATTGGATCAGAACGAATTTGAAAAAAATTCAAACCGAATGGATGAATACATGGTCAAACCGAAGAGATTGAATCAAATGATTTTTGCTTTCAAAGCCGATCCAATCCAGACCTCGAACACCCCTATCACGTAAGGACGGTTAGTTTTTGTTCATCACTCAAAAAATAGAAAAAAATAGAAAATTAATTGCCAACCTCAAAATCATTATTCTTAGATAAAGTCAATTTCAAGTTTGATCGTGTTAAAAGAGGATGATCAACTTACTTAGGAAAAAAAAGGGAATGATCATTATAGAAGGTGCTTAAAATAAGTCATTAAAATTAATCTAGTAATAAAGAGTTTGGGTAGCTAAATGCGAAAGGGTAGCTAGATAGACTAATTTCTTTTAAAATTTCTCCAATAAAAAGCGTTACAAGTAAAAATCTATAATAATTTATGGGATTTCTTAAATTCTTCCTTTTTTTAGGTTTAAATAAAATATTGGATGTTTATTTCTTAAATTCTTCCTTTGTTTTGAAGTCGCTACTCACTTCGCAGAAATCTGATTGAAGTAGTTGGCTTACGACATGCATAACTTGGGATATACAAACCCAATTGAGGCATATAATATATCTCTAGAAAATTTAAAGAGTCTAGTTTAACATATTCAAATTATGAAAAATTTAAAGTGCACATGAATTCCCAAGAACTCCTTGAAGAGACATAACTCGCTTGTAGAGATCAGTATAGGATGACTGTCTTGTGAGTTGCTTAACTCCAGCCATATTTAACCAAATAGTTAATGTTATACTTTGTTGGAAAGCTTGAGAGGTCCAGTTTATCATAATAAATTATTATAATTTATGGTAAAATCATGAATTCCATTTTTAGAAATGGTAATGGCTGTTTAGAGTTTAGTATGACGATAGAGTTCGTTTCTTTTGTCTGTCCTGTAGTAGAAGGACTAATGGACTATATTGTGCTTTTTTAATTGATGTTTTAAATAAATGAGATTCTAAGGGAGTTAAATAAACCTCTCCCATCATGTTTTTGAGTCGTAACATGAGCACCATTATTTAAGGGTTGAGAACACTTTAAACCATTTGTTATGTCCGAGAGACAAAGAAGTCCAGTCAATGAATGGTATGTTAATAATGGATTTGAATGCCCTCTCTCAGGTACCTATGGGGGAAGTATCTTAGAGAATAGCGGATCACTGTGCACTATAATAATAACGGCATAGCCAAGACATAGAGTATGTTCACAGTGACAACTAATAGAAAGAGGGTTTAGAGAGTGTGTATCTTATTGGCTTAACCCTTTATTTATAGATGTGTTACTTGATATTGGTGGAATTATGGCCTCTTAGGAATAGTGGGGGCCCGATTTTTGTTCCATTACTGTAGCATTAATCAAAAAATATTTTCTTAGATGTTAGCCCTTCTTAGACCTTCTATAATCTGGGTCTTTGACAGGTCCATAATAGTTGCCCCTCAATCTGGTAGTCCGGTTGTTCGGGCTGCTGGGGTGTATATTATGTCAGGCTTTAATTCTATCTCACAAGTATAGTTGGGTCTCTATGCACTGCTTCTATATTAGTCTTGTTTCATCTTTCGTATTGCTGGCTCTGAGATCTTGTTTTAGCTAAGTGGGTTTAGACCCACCTTTCAAATCTCCAATGCTGACTTCTCATGATGGTTAAACTTTCCTGACCAAAGTATCTTCTAAAAGTGGAGGGTTTTCCGTTTGACCTCTTTGCTGGGGCCTTATCCTGACCTTTTTGAGTTTTGTTGCTTTTATACTTTGTGCTTTGTGCTTTCTAGCATTTATAACTTGGCCGGCTTCCCTAAATCAGGTTGTCGAGGTGATGTTGGATTGAAATATTTTGTCCTTATTTCACTTTAGTTGTATTGTCTTCCATGTCCGTGATGTCGGGATCATGTTTCCCGTAGTGGACTACTGCCGTGTTTGGACACTTTGAGGATCCATCTAGCCCCAATGTTGGGGTTATCTGTAATACCTCGTCTGCAGCCGGTGTATTAACATACAAAGGGGTATTTAAAGCGCAGCTTGCAATAATTAATCGCGAAAGTAATATACTATTTTATATAAATAAACAAGGTAAATCCTCGTGGTGGATTAATTTTTCCTTTTAATAACAATCCTTATGTAATTGCAATGCTAAAATAAAATCTGAAATACCTCGTACTCATAAATAACAATTCAAAAGCATCCATAACTCATGGTGCTATAATACAAATACTCAAGTCAACAAATAAATAGATTATTTAATAGTGGCATAGACAACCCCTATCCTCACCACAAATAATAATATAATCCATCAACTCTAGTCACAATAAAGTCTCATCATGGCAAAAAAAAAAAACATAATATGCATGGCTCATGACAATAATAAAATCTATATATCGACCTCTTGCCTCTATCAGTGTCTGCCTCACGAATGTCATCTCCTGAAAAATGTGCCCCAGAAGGGGTGAGATTTCTGTTAGAAATCTCTGTAAGACAAGGGGTCTTCAAGGAATCCTTCGCCCCAAGCTCACTTACAGGTATAATACAAGTTCGAAAAATAGTGCAGGCAATATGTAAAGAAAACAAAACTGAAAATAGGTAAGTAGAATGGCTATACCAGGCCATTTGTAACAGTGTACAATGCAGTAAATAGAAATGGGTACACAATGCAGTCTCATCTTGGTAAAATAATTTGATCCTCATATAATCATATATCTCAATATATATCATCTGATGTATGCATATGCAGTTCAACTAGCCAGAGAATAAGATAGGCATTACGCAGGTCTGCAACCTACCAAAACATAAAGGTCGCTGCCTTATGCCTTACACACCAAGGTCGCAGCCTGATCGTGTAAGTGATCAACATCACATCCATATATTACACCAACAAGCATATCCACATATATAAGATAAATATCAATGCATGAACATTTTCAGAAAAAGCATACCATGCACATCAAACAATCCTCCTATGCAGTTTGGTGGAACAAACAGTGGATAAATCCGAGGACTAGAAGCTTACCTGCCAAGCTAAACCCTCCCTCAATGACTCGGTGTCCAAAGGGTCACAAGTAATAACAGTACCCAGTAAGGTCACATATCTATTTTTATAATATTCATACTATCAATAAACATATCTTATCTTTTCAGATTAAAAGGAACATTATTTCTTTTTCGTTTCACTTATTACAACCTCTTTCCGAAGCCTTAAGCACTAAACTATATTCACCATTTTTAAAACTGGTATTGCAGCTCTTTACCAAAAGTCCTAAAAATTTAGTATGTTAAACTAGACATTACAAGCTTTCCAACGACATATTATGTGTCTCATTTGTAGTTGTATAACTCCGGTTATATTTTTCTCAAAGTGACTGCTGCAAACTGAATTTTCACAAAAAGGCAACAACTTAAATTTCAAACTGTGATCAATCCACTTATCCAATGGATCTAAAATTTTGCAATTATGTATCCCTATATTTTAGCTTCAGATAGGTCCAAACCTCACTCAATTCTGAGCTCTGTATCTCAGGATATCGCGATTTTACCAAACTTGCTGTCACAATTGCACTAGGTAATCGATTGCCATACAGGGGGTAATCGATTACCACCTGTGCAGAAATGCCAAAATGCAATTTTTTTTTGCATAATTCAAGTTCCAACGGCCTTCTAAGGTTCCAACCTTTGTTTTACCCACAAACAGAAGTTTAATCTACCATATTACACTTAAATTAACAACATTCAACTTGAATCATCAAAGTTTCCCTTTTTAAAGACTCAAAACAAGCTTTGTTCATGAATTTACAAAGGAAATGATGATAGGTTACCTTAGGGATTTTGAAAATAGACAAAGGAAGGAACTTTGAAGTCTTTGAAGTTACTTCAAACCATTGCCCAAGTATGCACGAAAATTTCCAAGGAAAGCTTGGTCTTTTCCTCACCAAAAAAGACACCTTGATGCTCCAAGGTATAACACCTCATAGATTTAAAACGCATAATTATTGTTAAAATGAGGATTAAATGGTAGGATTAGTGAAAATCCTGAGTTCTGAGTCAGAATACGTAAAAAAGGTAAAACGGTAATTTAACAAATATGTAACCCTAAATAGTAAAGTGATAGCATAAGATCTCAAATGAGAAAAATAACCCTGAAAATGGATTCAGAACGAAAAATTGAATGGTTAGGCAAGTTTCTGGAAATTTAATGAATAGTGTTGTTACCGAATTAAAATACAGCGGTACAGTTGTATCAAAAAACGTAACAAGTGAAATTTGTGCTCTAGGTTTTAATATAAGTTGGAAAAGGTACTTAGAACTAATAAATGTGATTATAGATGAATTTTAGGGTTTTGGGGGGAAACATGCCAACAGTGCACAAATCAGGCTAAAAAACAGTGATTTCACCAAATGACCGAAAAACTCTAGATTCATCCGTTCATGGGCAATTAAAGGACTTTGATGAATATTAAATTTTGAATTTTATGGATAGTTTGTGAATTAATTGGATATTAGTGAGTTAAGTGGAAGATTTAAAGTAATTTGAATTGATTGATGTGTTAAGTGGGACCCACCTCACTTAAGTGACTTAAGAACACGTATTTTACATTATTCATCATCTTCATCTTCCCCTCTTCTTCTTCAAAAAACCGAGCTTCAACTTGTCAAAGGGGGTGGAGATTTTCTCTTCCATTCTTCCATTGAAATACCTTGTGTTCTACATGAAATTTCAAGAAAATTGTCCAATGAATCCAACCCACACCTCCATTGCTCTTGAAAACCTCTAGATTTTGAGATATCTACTACTCATTCCTACAAAAATTTGAAGTCTTTTCCACCATTGGAGCTTATAGGTTGAGCCATTTCTTGGGTATTGTTCTAAGGGATCTTGGATCTTGATTCTTGGTAAGTTTCACCAGCTATTGTTGATTAATTTGTGAGATCAATTTTCAAGACCTAAAGCTATGTGTATCTTGATTGATGTAGTTGGGGACCTCAAATTGAATTTGTGCATTAGATAAATTTTTATTAGAATGATGAATTAAAATGATTAAGCTCATAAAAATTATTGAGAAAAAGTTTGTAACTTAGTGAAAATTTTGATGATGAGCTTGAGATTTATTGAAATTTGATTGTTGTATGATTGAGAAATTTAGTTGTTGATTAGTTATAGTAGTTAATTATATGATGTGTGGTGCATTGGATGTGTAAAAAATGAATTAAGAATCCTTGGTAATTGGCTATGTATAATACGACCAAATATGTGAGTTTAGGGAAAGATAATGCAAAAATTGTGTAGTTGAATGTGTGATGATTTGAATCAAGTATAAATGGGTTGTGTGAGTGTGTAATGCTTGAGAATTGGAAGCAAGATCATTGGATGTTCCAAGAGCATGCATTCGGCCAAGTTAGGGATAATAAGGTGTGATTGTGCAATTGGACATTTGACTTGATGAATGGTGTTAGTAGGTGTTTGGATGAACTAGTGTAGACCTTGAAATGAACTTGAAACATGAGAACACAAGAAAAATCCCTTGGTTTCCTTTGTGCATCAATTCAGCCATATAGGGTATGAGAGTGAAAAATTGTGCTAATTTATGGTTTGATGAAATTGGGTGATGGATATGGTGTTGTAATTGGCTAAAGGTACCATAGGAATATTAAAAAGAAATTAACAACATGAATTGTACAAAATGGTCTTATTGGCCGAATAGTATATGTGGGAGAGGAAATTGAATATTCTTGAAATGTGACTTGTGTGACAAGTGGATTGATAATCCTATGTTGTGATCATTGTAGGTTGCCTCCCACAGACGTGATCCTTGAAGATTGAAGCTTGGAACTTGTGGATTGCCTTTGGTCCTTGACCAAAAGGATATTAGTAAGTGATTAATCACTTGTGTGCATGATTGTATAGATGACCAAATGGGATGTCATTGTGGCACTAATGGATGTGGAAATGACCTTTTGTGTAGGCATTTCTTGGTTGAAGAAAGTTATGGGGTAACTTGTGTTTGAAGCTACCTAGCTCGGGAGCTTCAAAAAGGTAATCTCTTGGTATTGAGGTTAATCCCCGTGTGTGCTTCACCATGCCCATTCGGGTAGTGATTGGAAGTTGTTTGATGCAATAGTATAAGTATAACATGATCATGCATGTGTTGTTGTTTGGGTACATAGAGTTGTACCGTATCTTTGGCAAATAGATAGTTGTCGTATGCCCTAAGGGACTTCCATTGGAGAGACCTCCCTAGGGAGTTCCAGTTGACCTGGGGCTATAGAGTTGTTATCCGTTGAGGAGCACTCTAGGAATGTCTCGGGAGTTATAGTTGGGGACGCCTTGAATGATGTCCCGAGAACACATTCTTATATGAGATTCCGTATGTCATATGTCGTAGGCCATTGGGTCAGATGATTTGTATGATGTGTGTGTAGTTCATTATTGTGATTTTACATCTGAGTGAGCCATTAGGCAGAGTGATCCTCCAAAACCTTTGGATTACTGAGATATATTCGTATATCTCACCGAATATTATGGGGCTATGTTTCAGGTGGTTGTAGCGGTGCTAGAGTCCTGGGCAAGAGGCTCAGAGGTTGAGGACATGGTTGAGCATGTGAAGAGCACATTGGAGAGCATGCCATTTTGCATTTTGGATTATTTTGCATAGCTATACTTAGAGCACAAACATTTTATATTGCATGTGTGACATGTACCATGCTTTTATTGTTCATGTTATATTTTGGCTAAGTCTAGTGTTGTATAATTATTGTTATATTTGGAGCATTTTAGTTGTAGTTATATTTGGTATTTGGAGAATTGTAATTTAAAGTATGATGGACCTTGTGTAATTTATGAAGTATGTATGTGATGGAAGGGTAATAGGCCTATTATAGGTTATGATGATATTGTCCAATGATGCAAATGCATGAAATGGAAATATGTGATTGAAATGAGATTCAAGAGGTTTAATAACTAAGTATGAATTACATTGTGAGTTAATCAAGTAAATGATGTAAATACGTTGTGGGTTGTAAAAGCACCAAGGTTTGTTGATCCTTGTGTGCCACCCTTGTTAATTAGGTATCATTTGATGCTTTAGAACACACTTGGGCAAAGTGGGATTAGTTAATAAAACAAAGGAGATGTCATCGAATTTTATAAGAAATGATCAGTTTTTAGGCCGTCTTTGTGAGTGCATATCTCCCTCCACACAGGTCAAATTGGGACTTGTCATATACCATTTTAAAGTTTGAGATGTTAGCTATGTTATCCTAAAATTTAGTACCATTTAGAGTTGTAAAGTATCATGTAGGACAAAGAGAACACAGACTGCCCAATCTGGTCAAGTGCAGGGGTTGTTCGGGTCCCCTGTTTCCAAAAAATTGTTTATCCCTAAATTCTTACTCAAATTAGGCTTGTTGATGCTCACCAGCAAGTGTACCGATCGCACAAGTAATACAATGATAAGAAAAGTATCATCTCCACAGGGATTGGGATCAAATATCAAATAATTGTTCCTTTTAAGATGGGAAAAGTTCAAATAGGTGTGACAAATATTGTTGATTTGATTAAAAATAAGAAATAAACGCAAAAACGTATTTTTGGAATTTTTGTGATGAATAATAAAAATAAAAATAAGGATTAATTTGTAAAAGTGTGAGAAAGCATTGTAGCTAGAGTGCACTCACCAAATGATTCCCGCTTCTTACTTTGGATTGATTTACAATACTCATTTATATAATTACTCATGTAAATTTTTATCTAAAAATATTCAGTAGTTAACCCCCAATTCCTTGCAAGATTAACCCTTTAACCCCAATTGGAACCCCAATTCCTTGCAATGTTCCTCATGGCATTAAGCAATGAACCCAATAATTTAAGCATCTGCAATCAAATATACATATATTCCTAGCATGCATATAAATTGTTATCCTACCCCCTTTCAAGATCAAAACCCCAATATTCCTATCTAGAGTTCTAACCCTCAAACTATCATCAACTATTAGATTGATCAGTTCTAACAACGAAGACAGAAATTACGCACAGGGTAGAGATAAAGATAATTATATAAACGAATAATTATAAACCAATCTATTGTAACAAGGGTTCACATAGGGTTCGTGACCCTAACTACAATAAAAAAAATCTAGCCAACCATGATCATGGCTGAAATATCAATATTCAACATAAACTGATAAATGGAATTGGAAGAACACGATGAACAAAATCTCCACTGGAATCACTCTCCGAGCACGACGGCTAATCTCTTTCAAGGAATGGAATAATCTCAGTTTTGTCCAAAAACAACCTTTAAATAGCTCTCGTTTTCTTCTCCCTAAACTGTCCTTTTTAAAAAAAAAGCACGGTACTGAATTCCGCAAACTGGCGCGGGTTCGCGCCATTGTGGCGCAAGACCGCCCCAGATCTCTGGTGTTTAGCCTGGAAAAATCTGATGCATCTCAAGAGCATGCAATGCGGTGCAAAACCGTGCCATTATGGCGCAAAACCGCGCCATTTCTCTGGTAATTGGCATGTGCACGCAGCGCTAACTTGCGCCAGTGTGGCTCTAAGTTGCGCCACTTCTCTGGAATTTTGGCCCAGCAATTCGATGTAGCATGGAATTTCCACCCGTGTAGAGTCGCATCACCAAGCTTTTCGTAGTTTCCACCTCTTCTCCCTATTTAAATATAACAAATAGGTGAGAAATGTCATTGAGATGGAAAAGTCAATATAATAAACAAATATGTATAAAAAGTGCTCTTCTATGACTTAATTCTCATCATTTTTAGCCTGGAAAACTACATCTTCTAGAGGCACATCAAACCATTGCCAAATTTAAATGTTGTTGTCCTCAGCAATGTACAAGACTCAATCCAGAAACAATCAATTAATCCAACATAACAATACATAGACACTCTTAGACACAATATGCTATGCATGACTGACCCAATATCATAAATTTCCAACAATGTCATCATTTTTCTAAAGATACAAGTCTACTCTGATTATCCCTCACAAAGATAAATAATATTCACTCAACACTCAGTGTTTTAGGGTATCATGAGCACTCAATCCCATACAGCTATAACACTGCCATAGGCTTGATCATGTTCTAAAAAATTCTTAAAAATGAAGAATTAAACACATGCACCAGTTGATCAAAAGGACTTCACAGGTTATAACTTGGCCTGGTTAAATGATAGGAATATATGGATAGTAGCTCAAACAACAATGAGATTGAAAAACTGATACTTTTTCAATTTAGCACATTCAATTCAATGATTTTGCTCCACTAACATTCTCACATAATTTCGGGAATTAATTCCTTTTAGCCACCTTTTAAGCATATTTATCCTTTTTCTTTCTCTTTCATTTTTTTTATATAGGCAAAGATGAAATCTACATCCCTTAATCACTTAACCTTTATGGAGCTTACCTTCATTTCTTTGTTTTATTTTCTCAACACATCAGTGATTCAATCAAAATCAAGGTAAGTCACCTGGATATAAGCTAAGTTATCAATCAGGCCACAGGTTATTTATCAACAAAATAAGTTCAGGCTCAAGCGGCTAGCAATGGAAAAATTTCATACAGGTGGGCTATTTTGGCCATAGGCTAGTAAGAACAAAATGCCTTTATCTGCTCAACCAATGCATGCATTACAGAGAAACAGATCAAGTTCTAGGGTGTTACAATAGTGAGGTCTCTCAACAAGAAAATTTAGTGTTTAAGCTCAAACCTCACAGCTATGGTATCAATATAGACTCAAGAAAATTAACCTCAGACATTATCAGAATTTCACAACATCAGTTCAGACAAACAAGCAATATGTAATCCAATTATACCTATGCAATGTTATGCCAGAAAGTTATACAACATATTTCTTAAAATTCAATCAAGCACATTAACTGGATAAGCACATTTAAACCTGAGAAATTTTTTTATTTTTTTTTAGAAATAATTAACACAAAATAACTAACTAAAAATAGAGAAAAAAAAATTAAAAGAGTTTAGAATATCTCCCCTGATAGAAGAAGTGCAGTTCCAAGGTGCTTTCCTAAAGCCTACCATTCCCAGATTTAAAGAATTGTTGTCCCCAGCAATAGTCAAACCAAAAGATGGATGAAAAACCTGCACCATGGAACAAACAGCAGCACATAGAATAAACTAGAATGCGCACAATAAAACATCAGAGTGTTTGGGAAATATACCAACTCAATTCAGCTAAATGACCCTAACATCAACCTATGGTCATAATAAAACAGCAAAAGTACTAAAAACATAAACTAAAAAAAATGTACAATAACTTCCCGACAGCAAGGAGATATAATCAATCCTCCATGTCATCTCCCTCAGCAGCATGGGATGACTCAGCAAATGGAGGATCTGATGGTACTGGATGCATCGTTGCATGAGACCACCATTCCCAGATTTGATTCCAACTGTGAAGCCATGTGAAGAACTCTTTCAAGTATTGTTTTCTCTGAGAGACAAAGTCTCGGTGTCTCTTCTCACAGATTCTCCTTTTGGCGACATTCAACCTCCAGTAATCCACACACATCTTCCAACCAGTAATAATTTTGGTCGGAATTAGTTCATTTTTTTCGTTGTGGACCACAGTGACGCCCCCTTCTTCGGAACAGTTTTCACTGGACTTACCCAACCAGTATCTGAAAGCGGGTAAATCATACCAGCATCAAGGAGTTTCACCACTTCCTTTCTCATCACCTCCTTCATTGTAGGATTACGCCTCCTTTTAGGTTTCCTCACATGTTTGACATCATCCTCCATGAGAATTTTGTGAGTACAGAAAGAAGTATCTATACCTTTCAAATCAGGAATGGACCTCGCTATGGCAGTCTTGTGTTTCTTCATCACTTCAATCAATCTTCTTTCTTGCTCAGAAGACAATCCCTTATTGATGATAACAGGGTAAGTCTCCTCATCACCCAAGAAGGTATATTTAAGAGTTTCAGAAAGTTCCTTCAACTCCACTTTAGGGGCACCATCTTCTTTGTCATCATCTTTCTTCTCAAGAACTTCAAACGCTACATTCTTTTCTTCCTTAAATGGGACAATCTCTCGCGCCCCAAGTTCTTCATCAAGCTCTTGACTAGAGGATTTTTCCTTTTCCACCACTTTTTCTAAAACATCAAGTCAAAAACAATCGCCTTTATCAGAAGATTGTTTCATAAAGTCAAAGACATTGATGGTTGTGGTCTCATCATTCATCCTTAACTCCAGCTTTTCGTTTTTAACATCGATCATGGCCCTAGCAGTGGCTAAGAAAGGTCTACCCAGCAAAAGAGGCATTTCAGTTCCCTCTTCCATGTCCAATACCACAAAATCTGCTGGAAAAGATGAACTTATCCACTTTAACAAGAACATCTTCAACAATACCACTTGGCCTCCTCAAATATCTATCAGCAAGTTGAAGAGAGACCATAGTGGGCTTCAATTCAGTAATTCCCAGAGATTTACAAACAGAAAGAGGCATCAAATTAATGCTAGCCCCAAGATCGCATAATGCTCTGTCAATTTTGGTTTTACCAATTTCAATAGGAATATTGAAACTTCCAGGATCACGAAGCTTAGGAGGGAATTTCCTTGTAATAATAGCACTGCACTCCTCAGTAAGTGCTATAGTTTGGCACTCTTGCAACTTGTGCTTCCTTTAACAAGAGATCCTTCATGAATTTAGCATAATTAGGCATACTAGCCAGAGCTTCAGCAAAGGGAATGTTGATATGCAACTTTTTGTAGATATCAAGAAATCTGCCATACTGTTGCTTCTGAGCATCTTTCTTGAATCTTTCAGGATAAGGTGCCATGGCTCTCACATATTCATCACTTAGCTCAAATTTATTCTTTTCAACCACAATGGGTTGCTCTTTTTCTTCATCCTTCTCAAGAGGCTTCACAACCTCATTAAACTTCTCGCCATCCTCCACACCTATATTTAGCTTTTCTGGAGATGCTACTACCGTACCACTTCTAGTTATAATGGCCATACAATCTTCCTTTGGATTAGTAATTGTGTTACTAGGAAAAGTATCTGGAGCTCTATCAGCAATTTGTTTAGCTAGTTGGCCAATTTGATTCTCCAAATTTCTGATAGATGCATTTGTGTTCTTGGTATTAGCTCTAGTCTCCTCTATAAAAGCACTAGAATGTTGAGCCATTTGTCCTACTAGCTTCTCCAAATCAGAAGGTTCCTTGGACTGGATTGGTGGAGGCTGCAGATAGTTATTACACTTGAAATCTAGGCCAGCTCCCTGAATCCTCCTTTGAAAGTTACTACCTCCAGTAGAAAAATTCTGATTTCTTTGAACATTTTGCTGCGGAGATCTTTGATCATACCAAATGCCATTCACCTGCATTTGTTGAGGAAAATCAGAAGACATCAAAGATGGACATTCATTAGACTCATGATTGTCCTGGCAATATTCACACACAACAGCAGGAGCTTTAGCCTGAATGCTAGGAAGTTGCATCTTATCAAGCCTCTCTGTCAGATTTTCCATTTGCTGAGATAATAATTTATATTCAGCTAGCACCACATCATTACCTTCCAGCTGAAGGATACCTCTCTTAGGCTTAGATGACAACCCTTCATTTTCATTGGCAGCCATTCTCTCAATCAGCTCAAGAGTCTCATTTGCCCTCAAAGATTTAATAGTGCCACCTGCTACACCATTCAACACCATCTGAACCTCAGGTTTACAACCGTTGAAGAAGATTCTCACCTGATTACCAGCAGTCAACTTATAATGAGGACACTTCCTCATTAAATCCTTGAATCTGTTCCCTGCTGGACACATAGTTTCACCCTCTGATTGAGTGAAATTGGTGATATCATTCACCATTTGATTGTATCTCTCCATCGAGAAGAACTCAGCAAAGAACTTCTGAGATAAATCATCCCATGTAGGAATGCTAAGTGCTGGCTGCCTTTCCAAACAACTGAGAGCTTTTCTTTTAACAGCAAAGGGAAACAATCGCAACCGGATTGCATCATTGGACACTTGAGGATGTTTGGTTGAGTCACAGATCATCAGGAATCTGTCTATGAATCTGTGAGGATCTTCATTCTCCTCTCCTCCAAACTGAGCTCTCTCCACCAATAGAATGTTAGAAGACTTAAGCACCCAAGTGTTGTTAGCAATAGTAGGCTGAACAATGCTAGAGTTGGGCCTGTTAAATGATGGAGTAAGGATAGTATTCATGAATGGATTGTCTGCATCATTATTTCCTACCATGATTTGCGGTTCTTCAGAAAGAGTCTCTATCTCGTTGAATGCAAGCCTCTTCCGAGCGAGTTTTCTGTTTCTCTTTTCAGTCTTTGTAATCTCTGAATCAAATGGGAATTCTGCAGTTTTTCCTCGCATACAACTCAGAAAGGAGATTAGTAGCACTTTTCAAATAAAAATAAAAATAAATAAAATAAAATAAAAGTATTCACAAAATCCAATCTTAAATATCAAGATTATACGATATAAGAAACGCCAATCCCCGACAACGACGCCAAAAACTTGATGCTCACTGGCAAGTGTACCGATCGCACAAGTAATACAGTGATAAGAAAAGTATCGTCTCCATAGGGATTGGGATCAAATATCAAATAATTGTTCCTTTTAAGATGGGAAAACTTCAAATAGGTGTGAGAAATATTGTTGATTTGATTAAAAATAAGAAATAAAAGCAAGAACGTATTTTTGGAATTTTTGTGATGAATAATAAAAATAAAAAAGATTGATTTGTAAAAGTATGAGAAAGCATTGTAGCTAGAGTGCACTGACCAAATGATTCTCGCTTCTTACTTTGGATTGATTTACAATACTCATTTATATAATTACTTATATAAATTATTATCTAAAAATATTTAGTTGTTAACCCTCTATTCCTTGCAAGATTAACCCTTTAACCCCAATTCCTTGCAATGTTCCTCATGGCATTAAGCAATGAACCCAATAATTTAAGCATCTGCAATCAAATATACATATATTCCTAGCATGCATATAAATTGTTATCCTACCCCCTTTCAAGATCAAAACCTCAATATTCCTATCTAGGGTTCTAACCCTCAAACTATCATCAACTATTAGATTGATTAGTTCTAACAACGAAGACAGAAATTACGCACAGGGTAAAGATAAAGATAATTATATAAACGAATAATTATAAACCAATCCGTTGTAACAAGGGTTCACATAGGGTTCGTGACCCTAACTACAATAAAAAGTACCTAGCCAACCATGATCATGGCTGAAATATCAATATTCAACATAAACTGATATATGGAATTGGAAGAACAAGATGAACAAAATCTCCACCGGAATCACTCTCCAAGCGCGACGGCTGATCTCTTTCAAGGAATGGAATAATCTCAGTTCTGTCCAAAAACATCCTTTAAATAGATCTCGTTTTCTTCTCCCTAAACTGTCCTTTTTTTTTAAAAAAAACACGGTACTGAATTCCCGCAAACTGGCGCGGGTCCACGCCATTGTGGCGTAAGACCGCGCCGGATCTCTGGTGTTTAGCCTGGCAAAATCTGATGCATCTTAGGAGCATGCAATGCGGTGCAAAGCCGCGCCATTTCTCTGGTAATTGGCCTGTGCACGCAGCGCTAACTTGCGCCAGTGTGGCGCTAAGTTGCGCCACTTCTCTGGAATTTTGGCACAGCAATTCGATGTAGCATGGAATTTCCACCCGTGTAGAGTCGCATCACCAAGCTTTTCGTAGTTTCCACCTCTTCTCCCTATTTAAACATAACAAATAGATGAGAAATGTCATTGAGATGGAAAAGTCAATATAATAAACAAATATGTAAAAAAATTGCTCTTCTATGACTTAATTCTCATCATTTTTAGCCTGAAAAACTGCATCTGCCAGAGGCACATCACTTATCATACATTAAATTAAATCTCAAGGTGTCTAGTATTTTGTATAAAAATTTGAGAGCAATTGGTTTTGTAAATCGTTCATAATTTAAGAAATGGTGAGGGAGGTTTGGTGCTCTGTTTGGAGTTGGTTGGCAGTTTTGCTTATCCAACTTCAAACGGTTATAACCGGAGCTAGAAAATTTCAAATGAGGTGTGTGATACCTTATTGGAAAGGTAATTGAATCTAGTTTAACATACTAAAATATGAAAAATTAATAATGTTTAGATCACGCCCAGTATTAAAAAGATAGAAGCGTACTCAGAATTAGGAAAGTGAAAAAGTGAGATTTAGGCTAAGTGGGTTTATGGGAACCTCTTAGTAACTTAAAATAAGTAATGTATGATATTTAAGCATGTATAATATTAATTCCGCGTTTAGTTTGCAGTTGCAATCACAGTTTGTATCATTATGTATTATGATTATTTTAAATTGCATACGTAATGAAAAGGAAAAAATTTACACATATTTTTAAATGAACTGCTATAATTATAACTGCGCTTAATAACATAATCAATGTTAACAATACGTAATATTTGTATATTTACAAAGACCTTGAGTACATCTTTTAGTTGCCATTTTCTCTTGTCAGACAAAATCTGTGAAGACGGTTTCATCTTTTCCTTTATTTTCACAAACTGTGGTTGATACGGTATGGTTTGTAGAACTAGAAGCGATTCTTGGAGAACCAATAACATTGAAGGCGTTGCAGCCTCCAGCACCTTAGGTAATATTGTGATTGGTACACGTCGTGCATTGCCGTTTATTTTTTTATTTTTTGCATATTATAAAATTCGAACTTTGTTCTTCTCTTAAGACGGTGATTCACTTCCTATTAAATATATGACGTCTCACGCATATGTTAATTACAATTTATTTGTATATTTTATCCTAATTTATAATCTGAATCTCTAGACACCCTTAATTTTTGCAATAACAAGTTTTTTGAATTCGTGTGAGCTGGCCTAT
The DNA here is from genome assembly GCF_033153095.1 of Gastrolobium bilobum. Classification (NCBI taxonomy): domain Eukaryota; kingdom Viridiplantae; phylum Streptophyta; class Magnoliopsida; order Fabales; family Fabaceae; genus Gastrolobium; species Gastrolobium bilobum. Next base: position 90,841 of record NW_026895115.1, on the reverse strand, counting down.
ACTCATTGTTATATTATTTTAAGATTGTATAAACTGCAGGTTCAATTAACCAACAACAACCTAATCTCAGAATCGTTGATTTCTTTGAAGGTTTGCTCACTGTGCACGTTCCAACAGCCTTAGGCTTATATTATTTCATCGTCACGACAAGTCTAGACACTAAGCTACTCTTAGGCACATGTATAGTTTAAAATTCACAGAAAGAAACAAAGAAGGATTCATTTTCCAATCTCAACTTGGCTATATATGCCGCAAAGTTTGAAATCTCGGTAGGTAGTTCGTATTGTTAGGAAATTTGAACAGGAGTTTTGAAAAACATATTTAATGTTTTTTTTTTCCTTTGTCCTGATCAATTGAGTTACATAGGCAAACTCTCTCATGTGGTTTCATCATATGAAGTTAGTGAGTTCAAAGTAAAAATCATGTTTTCAACTTGTGTGAATGAGAAGAATGTTTTATTTTTTTTTTAATTTCTTCATTGATTCATACGACTAATCAGGTCGAGCTAGATAAGACTACAAGGGCAATAAAGTTTATCTTATTAAGTTTTTAATATCATTACATACTAAGGACTTAAATTCGTGATCACTTATTAAATTGGAATAACTGTAAGTATTTAATCAGTGATTCATGTTCAACAGTAATCATTCAAGAACATGACAGAGGATCTTCAGAATTTATGAGTTTCACATAAACGTACATTTGTCTATAATTGCGGAAGAACTTTGATGGTGGAATGCTTTTCTCTAAGCCTTAACATTTATCTGTTCTTGTATCTTCTTAATAGGGATTGGATACAACTTTTATAGGCAGACTCAGAAGGAACTTTATTTTCTGTCAGATACCCTTTTCAAAAACTGACCATATGAACGTTTATATAACTGGCCTATCAACAGTTATCCTTAGGTAACTTTCCTTTAATGACCAAATTACCATAATGCTCTTTTTATTAATTAAACCAACTGACACATAATATTACACATGAGACAAATAGTTTTACATTCTCCCACTTAGCTCATGTCATGAGGTGTCCCTTCTTGATTTAATCAACATTCATTCTAATGCGCATTTACTAGGCTAAAGGTTCTATACATTGACCTCATCATAATTCATTATTAGAAATAAAATCAATATGAGTCATGGCGGTTGTATGTTATCAAGTCGGCATAGTCCCTTCCATGTACCACTATATTGACTCTTCTTCCTAACATGATACTTTAATAGGAAGTACACATTATGTCCAACAATAATGTCTTCATTACGGACCATAAAAATTTTCAATATCACCACATATACTTGCATGCATACATAAATTGAAAACAAGACAATATCAGAAACATATATTCATCAATGAGCTCAGAGTGTCAATACTTAATACAAAACAATAATTATCATCATTCATTAGCTGACATAATGCCCATTCTACATACATGACCAGTAAATGTCTTGGGCGGTAATCCCTTCGTCAAAGGATCAACTATCATAAGATCGGTGCTAACATGCTCTATAGTACTTTAATTCCATATGTTTAGCACCTTTGGAATACTTGTCATTTTTAGAAAAAAAGACTGTTGCGGAATTATCACAATAAATTTTCAGCAGCTTTTCAATGTTATCGACCAATCCAAGCCCTGAAATAAAGTTCCGTAGCCATTTAGCCTGAATCATGGCTTCAAAGTATGCCACAAATTCAGCTTCCATAGTGGACGCAGCTATTACAGTCTGCTTCGCACTTTTCCATGATATAGCTCCTTCAGCTAAAAGATACAGGCAACCACATGTAGACTTTCTTGTGTCTACGCATCCTGCAAAATCTGAATCTTTGTATCCAATCACTTCAAGGTTGTTAGACCTTCTATAAGTAAGCATGTGACCTTTAGTTCCTTGCAAATATCTCAGAACTTTCTTTGCAGCTTTCCAATGATCCATACCGGGATTACTTTGGTATCTACCCAACATCCCAACTGCAAAGCTAATATCTGGTCTCGTACAAGTCTGAGCATACATTAAGCTCCCAACTAATGATGTATATGGAATTGCTTCCATTTCTTTTCGTTCCAATTCACTTTTAGGACATTGCACAAGACTAAACTTATCTCCTTTCTGAATTGGAACTGGAGATGATGAGCAGTTTTCCATTCTGAATCTCTCTAGAACTCTATTAATGTATGCTTTCTGAGACAAACCTAACAGTCCTTGTTATCTATCACGGAATATTTCTATTCCTATCACATAAGCTGCCTCACCCATATTTTTCATTTCAAAATTACTAGAGAGAAACTTCTTAGTCTCATTTAAAAGACCAAGATCGTTAGTTGCAAGCAAAATATCATCAACATACAGAATCAATAAGATAAACTTGCTCCCACTGATCTTCAGATATATACATCGATCAACAATGTTTTCTTTAAATCCAAAAGAGACAACAGTATCATTAAACTTAAGATACCATTGCCGTGAAGCTTGTTTAAGTCCGTATATTGACTTCTTAAGTTTGCACACCATGTGCTCTTTACCCTTTTATATGAACCCCATTGGTTGGTCCATGTACACATCTTCATCTAAATTTCTATTTAGAAAGGCAGTTTTCACATCCATTTGGTGTAACTCTAGATCATAATGAGCCACCAATGCCATAATGATTCTTAAAGAATCCTTCTTTGAAACTGGTGAAAAAGTTTCTTTATAGTCAATGCCATCTTTCTGAGTGAATTCTTTTGCAACTAGTGTGGCCTTGTGACGTTCCAAGTTACCATGAGAGTCACGTTTGGTCTTAAAGACCCATTTACAACCAACTCTCTTGCACCCTTCTGGTAACTCAACAAGATCCCAGACCTTATTCTGTTCCATAGATTTCAACTCATCTTTCATGGCATCTAACCACTTATCACCATTATCACTATTCATTGCTTGTGAAAACGTTACTGGATCATCCTGAACACCCACGTCAAAATCAGACTCTTGTAGATATACCACATAATCATTAGAAATAGTAGGTCTCCTTTCTCTTTGAGATCTTCTTAATGCTATTTGTTGTGGTTCTTCCACTTAGGTTCATTTGGTTCATCAACAATGATCTCTTCATGAGTAGTGGGATCATCAACTCGTCCTTCATTATTATTGATTGGTTCAATAGCATAAGGAATAATAACTTTACTAGAGCTACAAGGTAATGGAACTTGTACTCTCACTTCATGAATATCCACTTTACGTGGTGTTTCACTCCCACTAACTTCACCATCTCAATGAACCTTGCATTTCCAGATTCAATAATCCTTGTAGTATGATAAGGACAGTAAAATCTCTACCCTTTCGATTTTTCTGGATAACCAATGAAATAATCACTGATTGTCCATGCATCCAGTTTCTTTTCTTACGGATTGCAGTATCTAATCTCTGCCTGACAACCCCAAACACGCAGGTGTCTTATACTAGGTTTCCTTCCAGTCCAAAGTTCAAAAAGAGTCTTTGGAACTGACTTACTAGGAACCCTATTTAATACATACATGGCAGTTTTTAGAGTATAAGTCCACAATGAAACAGGTAAAGAAGAATTACTTAACATACTCCTAACCATATCCAGTAAGGTCCTATTACGCCTTTTGATACACCATTCTGTGGCGGTGTACCGGGAATTGTGTATTGAGCACAAATACCACGTTTTTCCAGAAATTTAGCAAACGGGCCCGGATGTTGTCCATTTTCATCATACCTTCCATAATATCCACCACCCCTATCAGACCTTCCAATCTTCACCTTTCTGTCTAATTGCCTTTCAACTTCATTAATATAAATCTCCAAAGCATTTGCAGCTTGAGACTTATCATGCAACAAATAGACATGACCATAACATGAATAATCATCAATGAAAGTGATAAAATATTTTTCTTTATTGAAGGCATTAACATCAAACGGACCACATACATCAATGTGTATAATTTCAAGAAGCTGAGTGCTCCTTGTGGCTCCTTTCTTTGTGTGTTTTGTTTGTTTTCCTTTAATACAATCCACACAAACATTTAAATTAGTAAAGTCTAAATCCGAAAGGATTTCATTATTTACCAATCTTTTCATTCTTTCTTTTGAAATGTACACCAAACATTTGTGCCACAAGTAAGCGGAACATTCATCAATTAAGTTACGTTTAGTACCAACCTTATGATGCGGAGTCATAAGCGTTTCAGCATAAAGATTATAGTGACATAATTTATATAATCCATCACATAAAGTACCATTACCAATCAAATGATTGTGCTTGTACAAATTGAAACTACCACTATCAAATTTAAAAGAGTATCCAGCAACATCAAGTTTGGAAATTGAAACTAAATTCCTAGATATACTAGGTACATAAAGAGTTTCACATAAATCCAAATGAAATTCACTGTCGAGAATCAAACGGTAAGTCCCAACAGCTTCCACCGGAACTTTCACTTTATTGCCCATAAGGACAAACTTTTCATTTGGCTTTGTGGTTTGGGTCATAAAGAATCCCTGCATTGTATTAGAAACATGAGTAGTACAACCAGAATCAATCCACCAAGTATTATAAGGAACTTTAGCCAGGTTTGATTCATAACATACACAAGCACTAGACTTACCTTTCTTTTCGAACCAAGTCTTACGTTTCAGGCAATCCTTTTTGAAATGCCCTTCCTTTTTACAGAAATGGCACCTCATCTTTGCATTACTTTCCTTTTTGTGGATTTTAGAAGAAGAGGCCTCATCAACCTTAAGGGGTCCTCCTCCTCCTTTCTTCTCATGCTTCTTAGCTTTATTCTTTTCAGCTCCTTGATGCTTTACATAATTGATGGAATGAGCTCCCTGATTCTTAAGTATGGTTTCCTCCTGAACTAGCATACTGTGCAATTCATGCACATTCCATTTATCTTTCATGGTATTATAGTTCATTTGGAAAGGACCATACTCAGACGGTAATGAGTTCAATACGAACTGCACCAGGAAGTTCTCATCCACAGCCATTCCCAATAATTTCAATTTTGCCGCAATGCTTGTCATTTCAATAACATGCTCATGCATAGTACGCGAACCATCAAATTTCATGGTGGTCAGTGTACTCATAAGTGTCCCAGCAAGAGACTTATCAACGGTTTGGGAGCGTTCTTCCACAAGTTTCATCATTTCGATGGCACTTTCAGTTTGTGGAAGAGCTGACTTAATCTTGCTTGCAATGCTCATTTTCATGTACATCAGACTTAATCTGTTGGATCTTTCCCAGTTCTTAAAATGGTTCCTTTCATCCTCAGTGCTTTCAGGAGTAATAGCACCAGGTTCCTCTTCTCTAAGAGCCAAATCCATATCCATTACCCCAAGGTAAAAATTGATTTGCTCTTTCCATTCAGAGAAGTTTAGACCATTAAAAACTGCAATAGTTGAAAACATGGAATGTGTAGCAACCGGTACTGCAAGGAATAACATTTAAACATTAATGCTTTGAGTCATGCATGTCACATACTAACATACTTCACAGATTCAAATATTCTAACTTCAATGCATATCAATGTTCACCTTTAGGGATTCATTAACATACAACACTAACTATAATGATGCTATATAAATTTCACATAATTTGGCAATGGTGCATACCCCTATCATAAATATTTGTCATCTTTGGATGTCCAAATGCAAGAAAATATGCCAACAATATCAACATCCATGTTCATTTTATAAAACAAATAATCATCCTATGGGTTGATCCCTAACTGTCCTATAATAATGAACTTCAATATACCACAACATGAATAATTATATCATACTATTCATAGCATCACAGTCATGGTAATTGAAATAAAATTAATAATATTTGAAATTAAAACAACTCTTCAAGATTTGGCCACTTTGGTGACTAACAAATCTACCATAATTAATTCCAAAACTTTGTCCAATTTTCATGTATATCAATGTCCTTTCATGTTTTCCCAATAATACATAAAATGAAATAAACATATGACAATGACACACTTTCTCAGTACAAGAACCAGAGAAATAGCGCGGATTAGAGTCGTTCCCTCGCGATTCTGCGCGGTGATCCAGTACAATCCCCAGTGAAATGGCGCAGATCAGCTCCAATTTGGCGCGATCCCGCGCCATAACCAAGTAAAATGGTGAAACTATGAACCTTTATGGAAAACCATAATATGCATTGAACGAGTGAAGTTAATATGCACTCGGACCAAAAGAGGTTTGATGGGACTGGGGAGAGAGAAAGAGAAAAAAAGTTGAGGAGAGAGGAGAGAGAAAAAAAGAAAAAAAGAAAAAAAAAATAATTCAGATGTCAAATTTTAAGTGAAAGGACTATGGTAGTCCTGGACCACATTAAAAAATTCCGTATTGAACATGCTTCCTACAATGTCCATTCGATTTACAAGTAGCCATTGAATATGCATTCGTTTTGTCCTTTTGTGAATCATAAAGTCAATTCAAAATTTTGCTTCAGAACTCACAATTCTATTCAAAAGCTATTCCATGGACACAAAAATCGAAAATGGCAAGTGCTTTAATTCAAAATGAATCCAACTTTATCCATTAATTCAACGAGACATTTATTACTATATGCGTTCAATTAAATAAGAACGAACCCATAATGAGAATCGTTATATACTTTAATAATGGCCTTTTATTATATTTCCCCGTGATACAGATTAACTTTATAAGGTCGTCTGCTACGCAGTATTTTTCAGGATTCTCGAGAAATTAAATTTTTTTAAATTTTTAATTTTCAGATATTATCGTAAATTGAATGTAAAAATCATATTTTTGAAAATCGAGATTCTCAGATAAAAAAAAATTTATCCTCTACCAAACGCCTCCTATATTCAACGATGATCATGAATTTTCAAAACCTAGCTTTTCATGAATTAAGAATTCATTCATAATTATTTCTGGAAAAACATAAATTCTTAAACACATGCTCTGATACCACATGTAAGTATTTAATCAGTGACTCGTGTTCAACAGTAATCATTCAAGAACATGACAGAGGATCTTCAGAATTTATGAGTTTCACATAAACATATCTTTGTCCATAATTGTAGAAGAACTTTGATGGTGGAATGTCTTTCTCTAAGCCTTAACCTTTATCTGTTCTTGTATCTTCTTAATAGGGATTGGATACAACTTTTATAGGCAGACTCAGAAGGAACTTTATTTTCTGCCAGATACCCTTTTCAGAAAACTGACCATATGAACGTTTATATAACTGGTCTATCAACAATTATCCTTAAGTAACTTCTCTTTAATGACCAAATTACCATAATGCTCTTTTTATTAATTAAATCAACTGATACATAATATTACATATGAGACAAATAGTTTTACAATAACCCCTTATCGTTATGATCCACGTAATTAGTGGTAGGAAGAAATCAAACATATAGAGAATTACCACTAGACACTTAATTTTTAAGATTAACTACCATATTTAGATTAAACTTAAACCGTAACGGAAGCAAAGCTATTCGAGTGTGTTAGCCTGTTAGATACGCATTGATGATTGACTTGGATTTGGACAAAGAAGCTGAGTGTATATTAAGGTAGATTTTGAAAGCAAAATGGTTGGTAGAGAGAGACAGAGACAGAGAGAGACAGAGATAGAGAGAGCGAGAGAAATGAGTGAGTAAAATATATACTACTAGGAAACTTCCTGGTAGTTGAGTCTATTGGTAGGATTTGAAACATAGCGACTTTGAAGCGAAACCAATTAAGACCTTAGTTTCTCTCGTCACAGATAAGTTGATATTGACAACTGAAAATTTAGTGTTATTAATTCAAAATATGGACGAGAGAGACATACAGAATTTTTGTAACAGGGCATTAATTATATACGACTTTAAAAAGAAAATAAAAAGGAATGGGAGAAAGAATTTAACTTTATTTTTGGTTGGATTGCTATTTACACACAAAGGAAACTACTTATTACACGTCTACTTTTTCTCACATTGGTATCGTTATAAGAATAAGGGGAAAATATTTATTATTTTTAAAAGATGTAAAGTTATGTCATTTTAAGTGAGAGAAAGAGATAGATTATGAAGTAGAAAGAATGAACAAAAAAGAATAAAAATGTAGGTCTCATCTTTTTATGAGAGTAAAATGACACAAGTTATATCGTTTAGAAGGACAAATATTTTTTTCAAAAAATAATAGCATAGTTGTACAAAAAATAAAATAGGCCCAATTGTAATCAAATATAATGAGAACTGTTCTGGTCCGAGCTGCCAAAGTCTAATTAGAAGGATATAATTAATATGATGACAACACAAATACAGGGACATAAAAATCTAATATTGAAAATTTAAGTGGAAGGAGTAAAGTTTCACATTAGCTAGAAATTAATTAAGTGTGGAAAGATCTATAAACTTAATGCTTTAATATTTTGAGTTAAGGTGTAATGTAAAGTTTTTGGAAAAAATTGTGTATCATTTTAAAGGATGTAAAGTTGTGTCATTTTAAGTGAGAGAAAGACATAGAAAAATGAAGAGAAAGTGGACAAAAAAATATAAATGTGTGGGTCTCATCTCTTTGTGAGAGTGAAATGATATAAGTTGTGTCATTTAAAACGATAAATACTTTTTCTAAAGTTTTTTTTATCATAATAGATTTATGCTTAGCCCAACATTTAACATAGTTTGGTAACTTAGAAAAATCAGTACAAGAATAATTATTGAGTTAAAAAACTTAACTGTGCTATGCCCACCCTCTCTCATAACCTCAAGAATCCAATATTTGCTACGTATTCTCTCTATCTCAATATATACCAACATTATTGGTTCTATATTTATAACAATTTTTCTTAGTCTCCAAGCAAGCCTCCATAGTTTGCTATAGACTCCTTATTACTAAGGGTGTGTATGACAACCTTCTCGAATTTTTTTTTTTTTTTTTTAATTTCTGTTCCCGGGAACAGAAATGGAAAGAAAACTCGTTTGATAAAACCGGTTTATTTTTTTGTTCTTGGGATGAACCGATTCAATTTTTGTGCTGGGAAACAAAAAAAAAATAAAAAAAATTCTGCTTTTTTGTTCCCGGACACAAAATGAGAAACACTTATTTCTCTCAATCACTCTCTACCACTATCATCATCATCACCACCACCATCATCCCGACACGACCACCGTCGCAGTCGCCGTTGTACCACCAATGTCGTCGTCACAACCACTACCACAACGATGTCACTGCCACCACCACCACCACCACCACCACAACGTCATCGCCAAAGAACAGAATGGTTGTCATGCACGCCCTAAATTTTCTAAATCCAAACAAATTTATCTCGTATACTTAATTTAGTTTTTTTAAATTTCCAAGAATACACTTCCTAAGGATAAATACATATTAAACAAAATCAATCCTTATCTTATCAAGATACATGAGCCAAAATTGCACCCTACTGAATGTCCCACCGCTTTGAAATTTGTTAATAGCTTCACCTTTATTAACATGTATAATGGTGTCAATCTACATAAATATTGTTGAGTCTCTGCAAAAAGACTCTAGATATCATTGGGTCAACATACTTTTAGTTAAATTAGCAAGATTTTAGCACATTAATATCTATCAGATAATACACTTTGTTAAAAATTGTTGATGGGTTTTCACTATGTTATTTTAGTTGATTAAGAGCCCAAAACTCCAAATCCAAAACCAACCTGTATGACAAAGGAAAAGAGGGCAGATAGTAGACTTAGTTCAACAACTGCATTGAAGGGGAAAAATAGGAAGAGCAAAAAAGGGTGAGGGCAGAAGCGGGAAAGCAAAAAAAAAATAAAAATAGGTAACCTGTTGAAGGTTACCCTTTTGTCATCGGAATCAATCATCAAAGAAACTGGATGTTTAGTAGGAGAGTTTTTTTTGGGTGCCTAGGAAAGTAAAGATGGGTTTTCTAGTTGACCATGTTTGGTAAGAGGTTTTAAAAAATTTGCCTATCATTCGAATTTGCATAACAATCTCAGTTTGTGTATAAAATTGAAAAATTTTGCCATTTTAGAATACCACATATAGGGTTGTATTCTCGTTACCCCATCAACCCAAAAAGTAAGAAAAAAGCAATGGACACAAATATCTTTTCTCAAAAAACGTGCCAAAAGAAAGATGAAGAGAGAGAAAGTCTTCTTTGTATTTTGTCAATGGTTAGTTTGGTTATTTCATTCAATTTTTCATCAATATTTTACCTTCAACAAAACATAGACTCAGGAAATTTAACCAAATTTTTCCGGTAATATTTCGGCCTACCAAACAATTTTTTTTAACTTTCCTACCAAACTTACTTTCTACCATATTCCTAGTAATTGTATTTCCTTGGTAAAAAAATTTCTCCTCTCCCAAACGCCCCCTAAGTCCTTTCCTTCCCATCATTTTTCTCTCTCTGAGTACTTCAATCCATATCCAAGTAACATTATTTTCAAATTTTGCAAACCCACAAACATATTGTTCCTTTTACCTTCTTCCAAAAATCACCAAAACCCACTCTCTTAGCCAACCCACAACCCCACACAAAAATCAGCAAAAATGTCCCAAATGTCATTGTGAAGGACAAGGTTCGTGCGGAGAGTGTATCTCGGGTGCTGATTGTGGTGGTCTAGGTGCGAGGAAAGATCGAGCAATTCTTGGAGAGGAGGTACACATGGAAGTTGATCCAATGACTCACGGTACTGCTGCATGAAAGGAAGGAGAGATATAAAAGTGGATTTAGAGGTAAAGTTGGGGGGTCTTCTTCTTCGATTTTTAGGAGGGTATCATTTGTTTTGTTTGTTTTCTTCGAAACATTTTTCTTCTTTATTTAGAAGGTAAGCACAACATAGTGTGTTAAATTTTATTTTATAATTTTCTGCAACTTTTATTTTACTATTTTGAAGCTCAACCCTGATGGGTATGAGCTACTTTATTTAAGTTGGGTTTTGATAGTACCCAACCCTGAAGATGTTAATGCAATGAATGTTTTTCAGTTATTTCTATAATTTCCAGATTGTCTGAGGATAATATTGATTTCTAGAGTTGTTGTATTTTGGCCATATACATGTAACCTTAGAGAGCAAATTTATTGAGAAACAAGATACTCGGACTTAACCTTAGACACTCAGCTTGAGTGAGACATCACTCATAAGTTTCTTCTTCAGACATGAAGAGAATTGCCTAGTAACTATATACCTGTACTCAATGGATCTTTTTTCTCTGACTTCCAGAGACATATGGTAAGGCTATAGTTAAAAATAAATACCTCTTGAGACATCAAGAGGTTACAATTATAGTATGTTGATTTGGTTTAGCTATAGAGCTATTGGGAATATTCATTTCTATAGCACTTTGGGGGAGAAGAATTTAAAATCCAACTTGTTCTCTTTAATATTTTTTTTATCAACATCTGTTCTTGTTTCACCTATTTAAACAACATTTTCCATTCTATGCTTTAGGCGTTATTAAAAAAGAAATCAAGTTTGAAAGAAAACCAACACTTTAATTAAGTTCATTAGCTCATTTTCTCTACATTAATTTAATTCTCTTTCCAACAAGAAAAACTTTTCAAAAACATTGTCACTCCCAGTTAGATTACATTAGCAATTTGTGTTCAATTTTATTTTTTTATTTTAGTTTTTGATTTGAGCAATTACAAATTCTGTTAAAAGTACAAATGCCATGATCCTTGTGGGACGATATTAGGGTCTTAAATACCCCAATTATTACTTGTTGTCGTGCACGTTTGCACGCCATACTTGCATAATTGTTAGCAAGGCAACAAGTTTTTGGCGCCATAGTTGAGGATCCAAGGCGTAAATTACCAGATCTAAGAGAAATAACAATGAGCAGTGTCAAATGATAGAGTTGAGGAATGGTAGGTTAATTAATCAACTTGAAGTTGTAATCATACCTTCAAGGCTGAAAAAGATGGCAGAGGCAGCATTGTAACAAGAAAAGGAAAGGGAGCTATAAGATCAAGAGGGAGTTGCATCAACAAGTTCTCAGCTAGCAAACAACAAGGAGATAGCAGCTGATTTTACCTAACCTATTCTGGTTGAACCTGAAATTCAGGTTCAATTAGACAAGAATTTAGAGACTAGTCCGAGAGAAAAGGCTGCATCAAGTAGCCATCCCTCTCAGCCCACTGTTGTGACTCCCAATGTCTCTAACAGACCTCCTCCACCTTTTTCCTAAAGGCTTCAAAAACAGAAGTAGATACTCAGTTTATGAAGTTTTTGGACCGCCTAAAACAGCTCCATAATAATATTCTTTTTCTAGAGGCATTAGAACACATGCCTACTTTTGTGAAATTTATGAAAGAAATCCTCTCTAGAAAAAGGAGACTTGAGGAATTTGAAACTGTTGCTCTTACTCAAGATAGCATTAAATACATGTTAAGCAAGTTACCTCCTAAATTAGAGGATCCAGGGAGTTTTGCAATTCCCTGCACCATAGGTGATCATTATCAAGGTAGAGCATTGTGTGACTTAGGAGCTAGTATTCATTTAATGCCAAGGAGTGTGTTTAAGAAGCTTAGGGTAAGAGAAGCTAGCCCTACAACTGTAACTCTACAGTTGACTAGTAGATCCTTAGCATACCCTGTAGGAAAAATATAAGATGTTTTAGTCAAGGTTGATAAATTTATTCTACATGCTAATTTCATCATTTTAGATTATGAAGAGGATAGGGAAGTGCCTATAATTTTAGGTAGAGCCTTTTTAGTCACTAGAAGAGCTATAATAGATGTGAAAGAGGGTGAGTTGTCTATGAATGTAAATGGGGAACAAGTGAGGTTTAATGTTTTAAAAGCCATGAAGTACCCAAGCGAAGTGCCTATAAATACTGTTGAGACTTTGCAAAGAGACTCTAGATATCATTAGGTCAACATACTTTTAGTTAAATTAGCAAGATTTTAGCACATTAATATCTATCGGATAGCACACTTTGTTAAAAAGTTGATAATGGGCTTTTCACTGTGTTATTTTAGTTGATTAAGAGCCCAAGACTCCAAATCCAAAAGTAACCCATATGACAAAGGAAAAGAGAGCAGACAGCAAACTCAGTTCAACAACTGCATTGAAGGGAAAATAGGAAAAACAAAAAAGGGTGAGGGCAGAAGTGGGAAAGTAAAAAAACCACTCCCCGTTAAACTCGACTAGCAAGTGGGGAGTGGAGGTAATCCTTGTACGCAGCCGTACCCTTACATGATTACAAAGAGGTTGTTTCCTGGATTCGAACCCATGACCTTTCAGTCATGAAAGAACAACTTTATCACTGCTCCAGTTCGCCCCGTAGAAGTGGGAAAGCAAAAAAAAAATATATTAACCTGTCAAAGGTTACCCTTTTGTCATCAAAATCAAACATCAAAGAAACCCTAAGTCCTTTCCTTCCTATCATTTTTCTCTCTGAGTATTTCAATCCATATCCCAATCCATTTCCAAGCAATATTATTTCCAAATTTAGCAAACCCACAAACCTATTGTTCCTTTTACCTCTTCCAAAACCCACTCTCTTAACCAACCCACAACCTCACACAGAAAATAAAATAAAAAATTTAAAAGAAGAAGATAAATCCTAATTGTCATTGTTAAGGACATGGTTTGTGCAAATAGTGTATTTCGGGTGCTGAGTATGGTGGTCTAGGTGCGAGGAAAGATCGAGCAATATTTGGAGATGAGGTGCATGTGGAAGCTGATCGAATGGCTCGCGATACTACTGCAAGAAAGGAAGGAGAGATATAAAAGAGGATTTAGAGATAAATTTTGGGGGTCTTCTTCTTTGATTTTTATGAGGGTATCATTTATTTTGTTTGTGTTCTTCGAAACATTTTTCTTCTATGTTTAGTAGGCTGTAAGCACAACCCACCTTGTGGTTAGGTGTGTGTGAAGATTATAGTGTGTTAAATTTTATTTATAATTTTCTACATCTTTTATTTTATTGTTTTGAAGTTCAACCCTTATGGGTATAAGCTACTTTATTTAAGGTTGGGTTTTTATTGTACCCAACCCTGAAGATGTTAATGCAGTGAATGTTTTTTAGTTATTTTTGTAATTTCCATATTGTCTGATGATGATATTGATTTCTAGAGTTGTTGTATTTTGGCCATATACATGTAACCTTAGAAAGGACATTTGTTGAGAAACAAGTTACTCAGACGTAACCTTAGACACTGGGCTTGAGTGAGACATCACTCATAAGTTTCTTCTTCAGACATAAATAGAACTGCCCAGCAACTATATACCTGTATTTAATGGATTTTTTTTTCGCTGACTTTCATAAACATATGGTAAGGCTTGAGTTAAAGATAAATATCTCTTGAGACATCAAGAGGTGACGATTACAGTATGTTGATTTGATTTAGCTGTTCAACTATTGGGAATATTCATTGCTATAACACTTAGAGGGAGGAAAATTTAAAATCCAGCCTGTTCTCTTTAATATTTTTTATCAACATTTGTTCTTGTTTCACCTATTTAAATAGTTTTTTCCATTCTATGCTTTAGACCTTATTAAACAAAGAAATCAAGTTTGAAAGACAACCAACACTTTAGTTAAGTTTATTAGCTCATTTTCTCTACATTAATTTAATTTTCTTCCTAACAAGAATATATTTTCAAAAACATTGTCACTCACAGTTAGATTAAATTAGCAATTTGTGTTTAATTTTATTTTTTTTATTTCAATTTTTGATTTGAACAATTACAAATTTTGTTCAAAGTACAAACACCATGATCCCTGTGGGATGATATTAGGGTCTTAAATACCCCAATTATTACTTTGTTGTCGTGTACGCTTGCATGTCATACTTGCGTAACTGTTAGTAAGGCAATAAATACCATGAAGAACCATCAAAACCAAAATTTATTATCATTGCCTTTGTCTATGTGCTTATAATACCCTAACTTAAGCATTTAATTAATTACCTTTAATTAAGTAATTGAGCAGGTATAAGTGGGTAGAAATTTAGTGAGAGGCTAAAATTAATGAATTAAAGGCACTTTTGAGGTAAAAAGTGCAGTCAGTGAGAATTAAAGGATAAAAATGTGGTAGATAAAAGTACCCAAAATATAAAAGTAAAGTTAAAAATATTGCTAGAAAAATATTCTAGACCATTTGGTAAAGTTTGGAAGAGAACGGAGTTAAATAGATAGATGAGCTTATACCCGGTGATAGTAACTTAACCATGTTAAGTGTTAAAAAAAAATAACAAAGCCCCACATTCTTCCTTCTTCTTCGACGCAATAAGAGAGAAAGGGAGAGGAAGAGAGAGAGACTCCATGGTTGAAGCTCCATGAACTCTAGCTCCCTCATTCCTCCACCAAATTGATCTGTTTCAAAGCCTAAAGTGTGTCAAATTTCATCCTCTACAAAACCCATAGCTTGGTTCTTGATGGGGGGTCATTGTATTGAGAGATATATCCCCCTCTCCATTTCGAAAATTTGAGAAAGTTTGGAGTTTTGAGTGCGTTGGAGCTTAGGCTTTTCTTCCTCTTGCATTCTAAGGTCATCCATGGTAAGTTTTCACCCTTTTTCACACTTTTCCTTGAACTTTCATGAATCTAGGTTTTGGGTGAATAGTGTCCACGAAATTCATCTATGTTGGGATGGATTTTGATGTGTTGGTATGTTGTTTTATGTGTAGTTATGAGCAAGGTGACCTTGGGTAAAGGAAAATTCATTGGAGGAGCCATTGGAGCAAAAACCTAGTTTTGGGTTGAAAGAGTAAGTTGAGTTAATGTTGAAATTATGAGAAATGTAGAATAGTTTAGATGTTTGTCTAGTCTTGGACTTAGTATTTATGTGTGGATTTAGTTGATGAACACATCTCTTGCCTTGACTATAGTTTGTCTTGGTGTTGATTGGAGATTGTGTGGTTTTGAGGAAAGGAAAGCTTTAAGGAAAGTGCAAGAGCAAGGTAAACCTTTGGACCTTGGGGTTGATCCCCTTGAATGTTCCACCATACTCCGTTGAGGAGAAATGGTGTATGAGATGTGATATGTAATGATGATAGTAATTGTATGCTCATGCATTGATAAATGTTATGATTGATTAATGATTATTAATTGATGTTTGATTGTTTAAGAGTAATTGAGGAATGGTTAATAGAGGTAGAAATAATGAATGAGGTAATGGTTGAGGACTGTGATTGAGGTTATGATTGATAGTATTATGATGAGGATGATTGGTAGGAACTTCCCTTGGAAACAGCCATATGTGGATCTCTCTTGGAGGTTCCTAGATTTAGGTAAGGACTTCCCTTGGAAACAGCCCTATGTGGATCTCCATGTGGTACGAGCCTAAGGGAAACAGCCATTCGTGGATCTCTCTTGGAAGTCCATGTAGTGTTTATGGATAAGAATGTGTTAAGCTATTATGATTATATGTACATCGGAAGTGAAACTTAGGGTGGAGTGATCTCCAAGGACCCTAGGTTTACTGTGATATATTCGTATATCTCACGCCGTGTGGTGGGGCATCATTTCAGGTGCTGATAGAGGTGAGGTTGAGCGAGGCAAGAAGCATGAGTAGATTGTACCTGATAGCTGGACATTTTGCGTTGCATGTAATTTAGAATTGTTATATGTATATTTTGATGTCGCATGATGCATTTTGGAGGACTTAGTGCATGATCATTATAGTAGCAATTGGTATTTGGTACATGGTTAATTGCTTTGATCATGTTCCTTTTGTAGCTAAGTCCTTTGGCATGTATATGAAATTTGTAAGAACAATGATGTAATTGAGAACTTGATGGATTGATGAATATGTAGTTATGTTTATCATTTGAATTACATGATGAATTGGTAAAGTGTTTACGGAATGTAGGTGTCACATGGTGTGTGACCATGGTTGGCCTTTTATTGTCAATTAGGTGTTATGACCTTTGAAGATTGAAAGGGGATTGAAATTTCCCCAAGAAACTCACCAAAAACAAAGGAGACCAAGTCTGCCCCGGGTGTAGGGCGCTCAAGCGTTGATTCGGGCGCTCAAGCGCTGATTCGGGCGCTCAAGCACTCTATATGCGTGAAAATAAGTGAAATCCCCTGTTTCTTGGCGCTCAATCGCTGATTTGGGCGCTCAAGCGCGCAGGTACACACCCAAGCGTGCTGAAAAATATGACGATGATAAAATTTCTTCACTGTGGGCGCTCGAGCGCCCATTTGAGTGCTCGGGCGCGCATCCCGAAAATAGCCCATCATAGTTTACTAAAATTGACATAACTCAAGCTACAGATCTTCGATTTGAGCACGGTTTGAACCCACGCATAGCTAACTGAGGGATCTATAACAAAGTGTGAGATGAGAACTATAAAGTAAGTACAGAAATTCCAATTTAATAAAAAGTGAAGAGAGTTTAGTATTGAACTCGAACAAAATAATAATATGATGTTAAGTCTAGTTTTGATTATTCCACAAGGTAATAAGGTTATGTTCACGCAATTGGTTATTTTAAACTCGGCATTGTTAAAGAGGAAAAGCAAGTAAGTTTTGAAAAGAAAATGAAAATTTATCCGGGTTTTTTATTGAAGCAATGTGATTGTAACTGCGCTTAATATCATATTTGATGATAACACACCGGTCCGGTAACGGGGTGTTACAGTGCTAGCTACACAAAGCTCGAATCAACCAAAATTGACAGGGTTGCACCTCATTCAAGTATCTACTGAATATGTTCTTGGTAACAAAAGTCTTTTACCAAGAGCATGATACAAATAGAGAAAGAAGCTGTCGGAAACTTACTAAACGAAAAGTAGTAAAACAAACTTAATCAAGTGTTAAATAGGTTGGCATATAGTTTATCTTAAAATACAGTGAAAGAAAACTGTGGGGCGTTTGGTAGAGGAGAAATTTGTTTTTTACCAGAAAAAAATAATTTCCGGGAATGTGATGGCAAAATCTTTTTCCCAGGTAAGTTACTAAAAGGTGTTTGGTAGGCAAAAAATTTTTCAAGAATGTTTGGTTAATTTTACTAATATTGCGTGTTAAATTTTTCACCACATGAAAAAAAAAAATTTCCACCCCATCAATGGTAATCTTCTATAACCATTTATATGGAAAAACAAGTGATGGGAAAAGTTTCTCCCAGCCATACTTTTACTTCACCTTCTATCAATCATAAGCAAATAATTTTCCCCACCCTCATTTTTGTGGGAAATTTTTTTTTTCACCTCCTACCAAAACACCCCCTCATGTAGTATTGTGAAAGAATATACTTGTTATTTCCTATGTTCTAGTTAATCTTGTTTAACAATTTTTCCTATATTTATTTATTTAATTAATTATTAATTCTCTTTTATTTATTTTTATTTTTTTTGTTAAATATTTTTTTTTCTTTTTATTTGAACTCATTAATTTTCAATCCAACTAGTTAGCGTTAAAAGTAATATTAATATCAAAATTAAAATTAGATGGGGAGAGAACCTGGCTTCAGTTTTCACCAAATATATCTCAGAGGCAGCGAAAAGTTTTAATTGTGATTACATTCTAACTTGATATTAATTTCATAACTGATTCAAATAGTTGAAGTTGTGGAATACCTGACTCGCCTCAAAAAAACAATTAAGGTTGATATAAAAAAAAATTGAAGAAAATATATTTGATTATTAAGATGGGTTCGCTTTTTCTGCATTCACTGCAGATAAATTATCTGCAGTAAGTCCAATACGACGTCGTTTTAGACGAAAATCATGGTGTTTTTATAATTTTAATTTATTTGAAGATTATTATAGTCTTTATAATTATAATTTTTAAATTTTTCAATCCCAAAATAACGTCGTTTTGAAAGTAAATACAGATAATTTCTCAGCATTAATTGTAAAAATATTTTTCTATATTAAGATATATGTACCAAAGTTCCAATAAAGTAACGTGTACATAATTGCGAGTAGAATTAATCAATACAAATAAATGAGCTAGCGAAAATGCACCTTCCAATTTGGCCAAACAGTAAAAAAAAACTGTTGTTTTTGTCAAACTTAGTGACCCTACAAAGGCTATTGCTTTCAACAATGACATAAATGATACCCCACAACTGAGATGAATTATTAAAAGTTTAAAACATTCATACCACATGAATTCTTCCCGTCTTATTACTCAAACATTTAAAAAATTGGCTGTTGATTAATTGGGTGGGGTCTGTCCCAATGATCTTTCATGAAAAATAATAAAAATAAATTTTTCTTGTCTCGTGTAACTTTTCCTGCGATAACTTATAGTGCCAGTGAATTCGTATTTGACAGTTTAAGTAAGAATATTTTTAAATTTTCTAAATAAAATCTCCTAGCATCTTCTTAATTATTTAAATAAAAAATAAGTATTAAATATAATAAAAAAAGATGTGCAATAATTTTTTTTAAGTAAAAAAAAAAAAAAAAAAATCAGTTTATTAGAACCAATGGGTTGCCATGGCCCGCGGCAACAAAAAAATGTTAACTAGTTGAAGTAGTCAACGGTAATAATGGGTATGGGCATGTTCAGTGTAGCCTTTTAGGATAAGAAGGACGTACTTAGCATAGTACAGAATTCAACTTGTGTTTTTCCTTTTCAAACACTAATACCAGTTTAACATGCTCATTTTGGTAGGGACCAGTTACTATCACACGAAATGACGTTAGTTTCTCTTCTTTTTTCGGACTTACATTTGAATTCGGATCATGCAAGCCAAGTTGCAAACTTGCAATCATAAAATCCTGTTCAGAAAGATTTTGTCAGATAACAACACAATTAAATTCATATTCATATCGACGTGCACTGGGATAGAAATACTAAGAAACTAAGAATAAACTTAAAATTTAAATTAGAAAAATAGCCTTATTTTATAATGTAGATACGGCACTTACGTTAGCAATTGTAAACTTAACTATGCATAATCACATTTTCTGATCACAACTCAGAGGAGAACATCAGACAACTTGCTTCAAATGTCTTCCAATTGATTGTCAACTTTAGCTCCATTGGGCATGCACCTTTGTGACATGTCAAAGGAATCATAAATGAGTGCCCATAATTATAGGTCTCTAAATTTTCAGGCATATCCCAAAAAATGGGGGAAAAAAAGATTAGTTTGCAGATCTAGAAAAACAAAACACTAGTGGTTAACATAAGCTAAGAAGCCTATGACAAAAGGGATAAGCACTGGAGTAATTGCAGTCTACAGTTATGATTATTATGAATTATGATTATGATTGGATTGTATTATTAATGGGGACAAGGAAGAAGTGGTAGGGACCACTTGATACTGACTTTGGTATTTGCCATTTCAGTGGTTCATGAATAGTGTTCAGAGCATGCTTACAGTATAGCTATCTTTCCCTTTTATTCTAGTGCTGCCGTGTCTTGTTTTCTGTTTGAAGTTAAGAATCCATGTTATCATGATGACACAAGACAAGAAAATATTCAAAATTCCAAATGGTCATTCATTTCTAGAAGCGTAGGCTTCTATTGTTTTTTTAGTTGATATTATTGTCTCATTCAAATAATCTGCAATTCAAGCCAAAAGATGCAAGAGCTAGATATATTGATCAGCACTCAGTAGGCTAAGTGAAAGTGACTATAACCAATCTTGGTCAGCCTTAATTTCAGTAATAAGTCAATCTTTCACATTTACATAAATGCTTCCCCAAGAAGTTACAAATAGGCTTTGCCCACCAAGTTGCTTTCATCAGATGGGGGTAGGTAATATACCAAATTACGGAAGGTTTCCACAGCAATTGGGGTACCATAAAATACAGGTGTATAAAGAGGCTTTCTCAGAATACATTGGTATCATGTCATTATCCAATTGGTTAACAAGAACTGCATCATCCCATTGACAAGCATAATAATGAATTACTGAAAGGATAGCAGAAATCTTGGCTTCATGCAAAAGCTAGTTAACTCTTATCAAAGAGCCCGAGCAACGTTTTTAAACTCATTCAAGCAAGAATGTAGTATCTTCTGACGCTTCATAAGAGACATCCGTTCATTTTGCAGCACATCTATGGCACCAGGAGCAACAAACATGTCCATGAATTTCTCATCGTTCACAGCAAATAAATCTAACCCTAGAGCCACGACAAGCCGATCTCGACTGCACAAAGTAAGCAGAACAAAGAAGATATTACATTAAAAGAAAAATGATAGGTGCATATACTGAGGTGCGTGGACCAGATAGACCATATATACATTAGATTTATAATGTTATCTAACAGCTTGCAGAAGAGTACGTGAATGTAAATATATAGAAATGTCAATATTCTAGCCAAAATCAGGTCATGGTCTGAAATGGAGTGAGTAAATCTCTATAATTCAAATGAAGAAACATTATCAATACTAGCAACTGTAGTATCAAGCTAACAAATAAAATAAAAATAATTCAAGGCTTCCAGTTAATTTGCAATTGCAAAGGTGATGAGTGGGGAATTGTACAATGCTCTTGAACCAAAAATGTGACATAAAAGACATCTTGAATTTGGGCAGAGAAAGGTATTTGTTGGAGTACTTCTGAAATGAGAACACTACCTATAATGGCATTGCCTGTAGCTTAAACTTTGTTTAAGTGCCACATTTAGGCATGAAAAATTGCAGACATACATAAATTGTTTTTAGAAAAGACAGAAGCTTACCAAGGGGTGAGGAATCCAGAGTTTAATGTTGATGTCACTCCTCTCTCAACAAGAACTTCACGTATACGTGCAAAATGCTGGGCAGCTGATAAACAGATTTCTGAGTAAGCTGAACCTGATCTCTCCCCATTTCCAAATAAAATGCCACCATTTTGCAGTCTAATGTTGTCAGAATTTTTGCTATTTCCTACCATTCTGGACACTCTCTTTCTTGGTCCCATGTCATTGTAATTTCCAAGCTCTTTTTTATTCCCCCCATGTACTGGATCACCTGGCTGATCAGGAGATGGGGTCTCAGGGATAGTCATGTGGCTTTCTCGCAAAGCATCTCTAGCTTCTGCTGCTTTACCTGGTGTAGTTTCCTGTGCGTTCTTTTCTGGAGGAATATTTTCCTGATCCCTCATAACATCATGGGAAGCACTCGTATCACTCAACTCAAGAAAAAACGA
Source organism: Gastrolobium bilobum (assembly GCF_033153095.1). NCBI lineage: Eukaryota > Viridiplantae > Streptophyta > Magnoliopsida > Fabales > Fabaceae > Gastrolobium > Gastrolobium bilobum. The sequence goes on along the minus strand of NW_026895115.1, from coordinate 68,815 downwards.
AGAGGCTGAAGCCTGGCTAAATCTGTTAAAAGTGGGAGCAGTTAGGCCAGAACACGGTTGAAAGTCATTAAAGTAGCAGACCTGAGAATATGGACTGGTAACTGAATCAAGGTGGTGCCTAACAAGCTGCTTGCACTGCTTGGAAAGATCCGTTATGAAGCGACTGTATGCACACCTTAAAGCAGCATGAAAACCTACATAGCCATCCATGTTTCCCGTTTTGATTCCATCTTCACGGAAAATAAGCAACAATCAGCTTTTCTATTCAGTTGCAAGAAAAAAAAAACAAATAGGAGATACAATTTCACATAATCAAGTGTATTCTTTCTCTCAAAATAGACAAGTCACATAATAAGAATCTAATGACAAATAAAGAAAACGGGGAAAATTTCAGGAAATCCACATAAAATGAAATGAGTTTATATTATCCCCGAAAACATGACGTGCAAAAAAGTTAAAATAATAGAACATTTTAGTGTTGCGTATTTCAGTTCTGGAAGGAGTGAAGGACAATAAAATATTCAATTGAGTAAACAAAAAATAAAACTAGGGTTTCCAATGGCATTTTCAGATCTTTAAGCAGAAGAACTTAGACCCCCGCAAGGGTATGAATTAATGCTTGAATTTGGAACAGGAAAAGAAACAGTTATACTAGAAATTTTTGACATTCAAGTAGTGAAGACAAAGAATCTAAAAACTAAGAGACAGAACGGTATGCCAATAAGGAGCTTCACTTACATTCTGAATCATGACTGCGGTTTCTTTCTAGAGCCAAATCAAATAAACTTCCCAAGACAAAAGCAAGCCGGTCACAAGCAGTGTCGAGAAGAGGAGCAAGCCATGATTTAGCAGCAGCACGTGCAATCTCTGCAGCAGCCTCTGTTACTCCTCTTCCCCCACCTCGGCCAGCATGGGCAAGTAATATATTTGCAACCTGATAAAATGATAAATGAGCATTAAAATTTGAAAGGAATAGACAAATTGTTACTAAAATGAGTTTATGAAAAGTAAATCACCTTCTCCCTTGACACGGGGGGGCATTCAATGGAGTATGCAGCACAGCGAAATTCATGCATCACCCTCTCAAATGCGGCTCCTCCATGAAGGCGAAGAGTAGCATTTGGGGGATTCACATCGGCAATGACACCAGGCCAAACCCCAATACCACTTTGTGACCGCTCTTCTACTGTTGTTTTCCCCCACTGCTCAGGTGAAGGATCCGCTGCCCCATCAATCAATGCACCCTGGGCAAGTGCAAAAGAAATAGTTATTAGCTTGAACTAAATGTCCATGATTTTCCACACCAGTTGTTAAAATGATTATTAAACTTGCAGCCCACTTGTGTACAGGAATTGCAAAGAAGCTTAGGATACATGCTAACAGTGTAACCCAAGAGAAAGGTGTGAGTAGTATAAATGATACATCATCAATCATAAGAGAGCATAATATTTAGAAACGTTTGTTAAATAAACACAGTCAATCAATGAAGAAAAAGTTTCAATAGATATGAGTGCCGTCACAATAAAATTGGTTTTGTACTAACTGTTACTGCACTTCATCAGTTCATGACTAGGAAAACATATTTTTGTGATAATGATTACCCACCACATGGTTGCTAATAGAAGCTGAATACAGCATTGCGAATTTCCTAAGATGAGAAATGTCTGAAGTGGCCTGAATTTTTGAATCCATTCCTGCTAGTTCAGAAGTCACTTCACTGCAGCGTTGCTCGAGCAACGCAAGAGTTGCTGGGGCAGCTTCTTTGTATTTCTTCTGTAGCTCAGACTCCAAATAATCTCTCAGACGGCCAAAACCAATATAGGACTTAAACTTTTCTTCATCAAAGCCTCCCTTGACAACCTCACGGAGATGATGAACAACCTCCAAGTCCACCTGTGAAATCTGCCTGCGGAACTCATCATTTGATATGTTGCCCCTATCCTTGGGCAAGGCTACAAAAAAGGGGCGAGTGCTCTCTCCAAGGTAACCACTTGCACTCAAATAGCGATCCACTTCCCACCGGTCACTAAACTCCTGCATGCATTAAATAGCTGATCATTAAAACCAACCCCTGAAAAACATTATTTTCTGTACCTAATGGCCACATTAAGAACAAGGAATTCATCCTCTCGTGTCTCATTTAACAACCAGATTATGTGATATGATCACAGTCATTCATAAATAAATCAAACTGTTGATCACAATCTCTTCAAGATATTGATTTTGATGGCAATCATAAACTATTACTTTTATTTATTTTTATTTTTCTGTCATAACTTGATGAGCAGAGTGATTCAACCAGAGAAGTAGACAATCAAGTTTAACTATTGTAATAAACCTTCACCATTAATACCTTGAGACGGTTATCAAACTTGGATACAACAATAACTGTCCGTCTAAATGTTGGGTCAATTTCGCGAATGGCATCCAACCACAACGACGAGCACCACTCTACACTACTTTGCTGAAGGAACAAGAGTATCCGGTGGGGAGGACTAGCCAATGACTTCACCATTGAAAGAATTTCTTCAGGTGTGTTCTCTGGCTCACCCTTCTTCGCCTGAAAAACAAGTTTCACCCATGAACACAATCTACCAAACAGAAAATCCCAAACCTTCATAGTTCTCACTTCTTATAAACACCAAACACCTACCTTAAGAACAAAGCCTGGGGTATCAATAATAGTAAGATTAGGACAATGTGCATACTCAGCTCTCATTACAATCGGCTTAGGAGAAACTGCTGTCTTGGCTTTCTTCAAAAGTGCCTCGGTTCTAGACTTTATAATATCTGCAATCATAGATGCCAAAACCACAGGACTTCCATACTCTTCCGAATCCTCCTCCTGTGTTTCCAATACACAATCTTCAGCATCTTGTATATGATCAAACACATTTGGCACACACAATCAGACAAAAAAGTAACAAAAATTATAAATTCGAAAACAATGCTGCCAAAGCCGGACCAGACAACCTAACCTGTCTAACCGTGAATCAAAAAGATGGCCGGTTTTAATTCAAACTCATAAATGAATTTAGTCATACCAAATGACTAAAAGGTAAAGGTTTAAATCCAGGAAACAATAAGTAAAACGGCAAATAAGAAATGGCCTCATCCCTATACTTACTAATCGAGTTTTATGAATAGTTGTTAGATAAATATAAAATCAATACAATATAAAAAACCATTAATTGAGCTTCGCTTAAGTTTTTAAGTGAGATCATTGTGTTGAGAAATATAGTCTCACATTGGTTGTATGTGCAACTAATGTGAGGTTTATAAGGCCTTGGGCACTCTCACCCTTTGAGCTAGCTTTTAGGGTGTTGTATCCCAAGGTTATTTACATGGTATCAGAGCCTCGCCGCCCCCCACTTTCTCTTGTGGCGTTTCTTAGCACAGGTAGGCTGGGCCTGTTGCATTGTCCACTCTTCAAGCCCAATGGGCTCTCGTGTGAGGGAGCGTGTTGAGAAATATAGTCCCACATTGGTTGTATGTGCAACTAATGTGAGGTTTATAAGGCCTTGGGCACTCTCACCCTTTGAGCTAGCTTTTAGGGTGTTGTATCCCAAGGTTTTACATAGTATAAAAAACTATGTGATGGTCATGAATCCACCAATTCGATCCGCACTACCCATTTTTTTTAGTAAAATTAAATTAGCACAAGGTAAAATAAAAAAAAATGGACCTATACAATATTCGCGGTTCAAGTTCAAACGACTCTTATATGAACATTGTGTTAGAGAAATATAAAATAAATATAATATAAAAAACCATTTATTAGACCTTCACTTACCAATTAAACTCTTAGGTGAGATAATTGTTTTACATTAGTGATATTTTTTTTCTAACTGAGTTAACTCGTACCACAATGAACCAGTTACACCCCTACAACAAATTTGCTCAAAACACTCTTGAACTGGCTGAAAAATTTATCTTCAATAAGTCAACATATTTTAAACCAAATCTTAGCATAACAGTTGGTGTTATGATAACATGATTCGGAAGTCACAGTTTCGATTCATGTAATCAATCTCTTACAAGTACAATGGGTCTAACCCTTCTTTGGACCCTACAACGTAGCGAAAGCTTAACCACTCTGCAAAATTGATATAAATAAACCGAATTTTCGAGGAAAATTTAAGAACCTGGAAGCGGCAGCGAGGTTCGAGAGCGGAGGGATCATGAACCATTTGAAGGATGAGGGGTCTGCGAGTGCCCATTTCGACCTCGCGGACGTTGAATCGGAAGCCGAGGAGGGCTTCCAAAAGGGAGCTCTTGCCGTCGGACTGGCCGCCGACCGCGACAATCTCGGGGATCGGGAGCGTCTCTCCGAATGCCACGGCGGCGGCCTGGAGGCGGTTGTAGGCCTCGAAACGAGACTTGGAATCGAGATGGTTCCTCCTGCTTCCCATTGAGGATGACTTATCCGACGGGGTTTTCGTGGGAGTGGTCAAATTAGAGTTTGAAGTGTCGGCGCCGGCGACGGTGGTGGTGGTGGACGACATGGCGATGATGGTGGCAGAGTGAGTGAGTGGAAGGGAAGGAAAACGGAAGGGAGGGAGAGACCAACGTTTGAGTTTGAGTTTGAATTTGAAATTTGGATTGGGTTTTAACGGATTCTTTTTAAATTGGCCTTCGTTTGTTTTTTTTTTATCTCTTCCCTTTCATATATAGGAGTTATTTTTGTACAGTGTATTTTTTTGGGAAGGATATATTAACATTTCTCTTCAACAAAATTACTACCATTTTTCTGTATTGCACCTAGTATAAAAAATTTAATCAAAGTAAACAACATATTAAAATCAAATCTCCTTAATTAATACATTAAATGCATAAAAGTCCATATCATATATTAGGCTAAGTATTACAAAAGACTATGACGGACACGGACACGGACACGGACACGGACACGGACACGGACACGGGACACGGGACACGACATGACACGACACGCCAACACGTTAATTCTATAAAATGTCATATTTGGACACGTTGGGACACTTTTTGATATTAAATAAATTTTTTAATATATATAATATACTTTATATTTAATACATATAAGAGTCCATAATAAGTCATATAACCAATCAAATATTTAAATTTCATAACATAAATATTTAATAAAGAATTTTTTTTTAAAAGTTAAAGTCAAAACAAAATAAAAATAACTCAAACATATTCTTTAAATTTAATTTTAAAAATAAAAAGTTATAATTTTTATTTTTATTTTACGAAACAAACCCTATTAAATGAAATTTTTTTCTAAAAATCAAAAAATTATTTTTAAAAATAATATTCAAACTGGGCCTAAAAGTTCGATTATTCGATGTGAAGTGTTTACGGATAACCCTACGGCCTAGGAGATTCAAATCGGATTAATTAAATGATTATTTTTTTTAATAATAAAGTGTGAATTTTTTATTCCAAAGCAGCTGTTGCTTTATCTCAATCATCATCTTTCATTTCCTTTCAGTCTTTCTTGCTGAATCATTTCCACCACCGACACAACACAAGCATGGCTGCAATACCTACTCATGTGAAAGATTGGACATACTCCGAATATGGTCCCTCCGCTGATGTTCTCAAGTTTAATCAGAATGTGCCTTTACCTGAGTTGAAGCCAGATCAAGTACTCATCAAGGTTGCTGCTGTTTCCCTTAATCCCATTGATTATAAGAGAATGGCTGGTGGTTTCAAGAACACTGATTCCCCTCTTTATGGAGATGTAGACGGCGACCGACAACGAGGAAGACGAGGACCGTTCCAACGCGAGCCACCGTTCCAGACATTTTGGTTTTTATTAAATATTTTTTATTTTTTTTATTTTAATTTTATTTCTTTTTTAAAAACAAATATCAAAACGTGTACACATACGTTGACCGCGTGTCGGATTCGGTCAAATTCGCGTGTCCTAGTAGTCAACGTGTCCCAAAAAGTTGACCACGTGTCTGACGCGTGTCCGTGTTCGACACGTGTTGGACACGCATTTTTTCTCAAAATTCACGTGTCCGTGTTTCACAGACAAAAGACTTATACAATTAGCGAGCGATGTACAATAAATATATATTATACTCAAACCTAAGAGTGATAAGTTTTGTAGATTTAGGATCAGAAGTCTCTTCTTCATACACATGGATAATGATTTTAAGTGGGTGAACTTGAAATATTCCTCCCAGGTCAAGGTTCTCCTTGACTTGAACCCTTCTTAGTCCTTTTCTCTATCTCTGACCATCTTCTTCACGAGGAACATCATCTTCCAATTTAGAACTATACATGGTGGGGAAAGTGCCTAATTAATAAAATCACATTATTATCAATCCCTAAGATCATGTTTTAAAATAAATTTAAGAAAAAATAAACACAATAACAAGTTTATATATATATATATATATATATATATATATATATATATATATATATATATATATAATATGTGAATAGCAAAGGGGCATGAACGTCCAGCCAATCACAAAGTTGAATAGTCCTCGAACTGTATATGCAAACTACTCAAAATTCATCACCATTTGCACAGTGATATTAGTTAGTTTATATAACACTTTATATATTCGTTAGTTTATATATATTTAGTTTAATGGGTTGGGATTTGGAGTAAGACTTAAAAGTCTTATTCTGGAGTCAAAAGATCTCTCTCTTAGTTTAATCGTTAGTTTATTGTTACAATAGGAAGTCACGAAGACAGAGAAGGAGCTCTAGTCGCTTGGAGGATTTTGTAGCTTAGAAGACTTATGATATATTGTAATAGAGAACTATAAGATGTGATAGTTGTTGTATTAGTAAGTAGTTGATTAGAATAACTGACAGCTGTCCATTGACGTGTCATATAAATAAGTCATGTAATGAATCATTGGTTTTTCACTCTTTTGGAAATAAAAATTGTCATGAGGTTCTTTTCTTTGTTCTTCCTTTATCAGATTAGGGGTAACACCCTAACATTTATATATATTAATTAGTTTGTATATATTAGTTTATTTGTTAGTTTATATATATTAATTAGTTTAAATATATTAGATTATATATCTGTTTATTTGTTAGTTTATATATATATATATATATATATATATATATATATATATATATATATATATATATATAAACTTATGGATAAGAAAATCAAGCTAATGAGATGATGAACTTGTCACGTTGACAGCTTGTTTATAACGATATGAGCACATGAAGCTTGAAATTTAATAGACCAAATTTTAAAACATAATTTTGAGAAACAGGTAGGTTTTAACACATGTAGCATAAGATAGGAGAAATTAAGTGGCATGAAAGATGACATGCCACAACGCAGAGGGTTTTCATTATTGAATATTTAATTATTTATCCCCAACTTGTTTAGGAGAAGGTTATTAATAGGCTTTGAATATACAATTTGCAAGATTTGATATAGATGTGAATTTCTATTTAGATATATTGATTTGAATTCGTGAATAATGCAGAAGTCTCCCGTGCTTCTTATGAAAATAGTAAATGCATTGATTGTGAAATTCGAATTTCAAAATTTTCACTTTAAAAGAAAATAGTAAATTACATTAATTGTGAAATTCGAATTTTAAAGTTTTCACCTTAAAAGAAAATAGTAAATGACATTTATTCTGAAATTGAAACTGAAATTTGGAAGTTTTCAAGAATGAAAATAATAAATGACATAAATAGTATTAATTAGAAATTTTCAACCTTGCATATTTTACATAAATAGTACTTGAAGATCCACTTCACTGCTTCCCAGTGTTCTTTGCCGGGGTTTGACAGATACCGGCTTACCATTCCAACAGCATACGCCAAGCCGGGTCTAGTGCAAACCATTGCATACATCAAGGTTTCGACGGCGAATTGGTACGGGACCTTCATCATCTCATCTTTGTCTTCATCAGATCTCAGACATTGCATCTAGTTCAACTTTATGTGTCCGGCTAAGGGGTGTTCACTGTTTTGGCTTTGTCCATGCTGAATCTCTTCAGAATCTTCTCAATATAGTTCTCTTGACTCAGCCACAATAGCTTCTTTTGTCTATCTCGGATAATCTTGATTCCGAGAATCTGCTTTCCAGGGCCGAGGTCCTTCATTGCGAAGGACGAGCTCAACTCCTTTTTCAGGGAGGCTATCCTCGATTTGTCTTTCCCTACAATAAGCATGTCGTCAACATATAACAACAATATTAGAAAATCTCCGGCCTCATACCTCTTCACAAATATGCAGTGGTCGGCTTCTGTCTTCTCAAACTTATGATCAGTCATGAATGATTCAAACTTCTTGTACCACTGCCGAGTTGCTTGCTTCAAGCCATAGAGGCTCTTCTTCAACCGACATACCAAGTCTTCTTGGTCTGGAGCTCGGAACCCTTCAGGTTGCTCGATATAAATTTCCTCTTCTAAATCACCGTGAAGAAATACCGTCTTTACATCCATTTGTTCTACCTCGAGGTCCAACGAAGCCGCCATGGCTAACACAGTTCGGACCGAGGTTATTTTCACCACAGGAGAAAAAATCTCCTCAAAGTCTACTCCTTTTTGCTGATTGTAGCCTTTCACTACAATCCGAGCTTTGTATCTCGGCTTCTGCCCGTTCTCTTCATTCTTAATCTTGTAGACCCATTTGTTTTTCAGAGCTCGTCTTCCTTCAGGCAGCTCGGTCAGCTCAGAAGTTTGATTCTCGTGCAGAGACTTCATCTCGTCTTGCATTGTCTTTTGCCATTCTTCTTTCTCGGAGCTCGTCACAGCCTCATCATAACTCTGAGGCTCACCGTCTTCAGCTACAACAGTGTATTCATCAGATGGGTATCTTGTAGAGGGTCTTCTTTCTCGAGTTGGATATCTCGGCTGTTCTTCAGCTTGAGAACACGGTTCATCATTCTCATCCCGGATCTCATCATCAACTCAGACCTCAGTGTCTTGGTCATCATCAGCATGTTGCTTGCCATCATTTTCTTCATTTTCTTGATTTTCTTCCCCTGCTTCAGCTCGGACAGGAGGGATGGGTTCTTCACGTCTGACAGTAACCCGGACTTTGGGCTTCGAGATGTCATGAATGGTCTTGTCTTCATGAAAGATCACATCTCGGCTTCTCACTATCTTCTTATTGATTGGATCCCAAAGTCGGAACCCGAACTCACATCTCGGCGAACCAAGATAGATGCATTCTTTAGTCTTCACATCAAGTTTAGACCTTTCATCTTTAGGGATATGCACGAAAGCTCGGCATCCAAACACCTTCAATTGATTATAGGCCGCTTTCCGACTTGTCCAGACTTCTTCTGGAATTTCTCCTTCAAGTGGTCGTGATGGTGAGAGGTTGATTAAATCAACAGCAGTTCTGACGGCTTCTCCTCAGAATGATTTCGCCAATCCAGCATTGGATAACATGCTTCAGACCTTCTCTTCAATAGTTCTGTTCATCCTCTCAGCAAGTCCATTCAACTGTAGAGTTTTGGGGGGCTTCTTCTCAAGTCGGATCTCGGCCGCTCTGCAATATGCATCAAAAGGGCCGTAATACTCACCACCATTGTCAGACCGGACTACCTTCAATTTCTTGTCAGTCTCCCTTTCACCGACACCAACAATCTTGCTGGTCACTTGATTTCCCATCTTCACGACTCCAAAATCACCACCTCGGTAAGAGGAGAAAAAACCTTTGTGTGGAGTAACGTGGAAGAAGGCACCAGAGTCAACAATCCAGGTGCAGTCATCATATGCAACACTCAAATAATTATCCCCGCCAAGGAAGAATATCTCGGCATTCGAGTTGACAGCCACCGCAGTGGTGCTCTTGTCTTCCATCTTCTTGGGAATAATCTGATCAGGCTTCACAGAGTCGTTCTTCTCATCATTCTGCAAAGTCCAGCAGTATGGCTTCTTATGACCTGTCTTTCCACAGTAAAAGCACTTCAACTCATATCTCGGCTTTGACCGACCTCTGGACTTTCCACTTCTGTCACGATCTCGACCCCGGCTTTTGCTTTTACCCGGGGAGTCGGATTTCCCTCTGTTCTCAGCAACGTTGGCCTCAGACGTGCTCGAAATACCTCGTTCTCTTCTCCTGGCTTCTTCGCCCAGGAGACTGTCTGTCACAACATCCATCTTCAATTTTCCATCTTGGGTTGAATTATTCAAGGTCACCACTAGAGTATCTCAGCTTTCTGGCAGCGAGCTCAACAGCAGCAAGGCCTGCATCTCGTCATCAATTTTCATCTCAGCCTTTGACAACTGATTCACAATACATTTATAGGTGTTGAGGTGTTCAATCATAATCATGCCATCCTTGTATTTAAGCTTCACAAGTCGGCGAACCCGATGTGCTTTGTTCCTGGGAGTCTTCTTCTAAATCATGGACTCCAACTTCGTCCACAACTCATATGCGTTCGTGAACTTGGACACGTGCTCAAAGAGGCTCTTGTCAATATATTTTATGATTGTAGCTACTGCCTTATGACTCTGAATCTCCCACTCCTTATCGATTTTGCCTTCCGGTCTCTTTTCAAGGGTAATGGGCTGTTGTAAATCTTTGCAGTAGAGATGATCTTCCATCATCGGTCTCCAATATGTGAAATTGTCTGCGGTCAGCTTGAACATGTCTCCATCATTGGTTATGCCACTGGTCTCCATCTCGTCTCCCTCAGAACCCATCGAACTCAGGCTCTGATACCACTGTTGGGAAATTTCGGTTCCCTCAGATCGGCTCAGGGGCCTTTTTACGGAAGTCAATCAACAAGATCCTCGATCTCGGATCTCGACAATACCTCGGCCTGAACTTTACCAGGTCGGGTAGCGCAGCGGAAAATCAAAACGGGAAAACGGGAGAGAGAGAAGGAGAGAAAGAGAACACAAGCAATTTTAACGTGAAAAATCCTTCTCCAATGAAGAAGTAAAAACCCACGGGACTAGTCCAGATCAAAAATCCACTATGAAAATAATGGTTACAAATAATCAGAATCACCAATGTGGTGGTTAACTCAACCTCTCCAACAATGGTGATAATCAAACCTCTCTAAAGATGTTTCACTCAAACTCTCTTTAGAGATCTCTTAAATACAAAGCATAAAGCTTTGCTCTCAAATCTCAAACAATTTTCTCTCAAATATCAAATCTCTCTCTTCTGACCTAGCCTCCACCCTCAACTAATGAATATATAGAGGAGGCGGAATTTAGGGTTTAAGGTTTAGGGTTTTTGGGAAACCCCTCAATGGACTTGGGCTTAGCATTGAAGGAGGAAGCCCAACAGGAAGTCCCACTCAAGCTCTGGATAAAGAAATGGCACAATGAATTCACCATTGGCTGCATCCACATGAATTGGAGTGTGCCATCTACCAAAAGATTTCACATGTCAGTTCCACTATAAATTAATTTTAAACTTATTACACAATCAGAAGTGCAATTAAGCCTCAACCAATCTGTTCAATACACAAACACATAGAGTGAGAGAGAGAGAGAGAACCAGTTTCCTTATTCTTTTCGATTAGGAAATCGTTCAAGCGCTTGAAGATAGAAATGCACGGTCATATACAAGTATGAGACAACAAAAAAATATTACAGAAACTGGTTTGTTGTCCACCAACTTATCTTTCAGCAAGAAGATAGAAATGCACAAGATAGAGAATCAAAGAAATCCTAATATGCTAAAAATACATAACGAAGGAAAAAGGAAGAACTTCCATTCAGAATGAAGTTTGCATAGATTCGGTTCTTGAACATCCATTAGATCAAAGACCAAAGAAAGCTAGAAAAACATGGGTCGATTATGGAACCTAATAACTGTTAATTCAAACAAATGAAAATCATTTCATACCAGACTGAGAGCCGTGGTCCCAAGAAGCAGCAGATATAGTTTACCCTGAAATTAATCAAATATTAAATTTCATAATGGTTGATATAATTTCAAATTTAAATTTCAACTTTCAAGCTATATCACCAAGTAGGTCGAGCTGAGCTGAGATACACATAACTAAAGCTTGGCTCAATAAGAAATTGAGCCTATTTTCTTGATTCACCTAAAGCTCACATGCTAGTCGGCACTTTCATTCCCAAAGGCCTGCATGAAATACATTTGTACATTTGGGTGACACATTACCATCTTCAACACTTCTAGACAAACCCGTCTTTACTATATCCTTCTCATCCAAACCGTAATACATTGAGATTGCATTTAAAATGAATTACCAGGAATTTATATTTAATATATCCCCATCCATTTTCAAATTAACTTTTAAATCGCCAGCAAAAGTTGACAATAACTAAAAAGGCCCACAAAAGCAATCAAATTCTACCAAGTATAATAAAGTAAACTACTTTTAACCCAAAAGTAATATTTCCATTACAGACTAACATGCCATCCACTATATACATGGTCATCTAAGTTCAGTACTTAAAAGGAAACACGTGGGGAGAAAAATCATACGTGCAGTAAGGTCATACATGGTCATCATTACTAAACCAGAGAGGAGAATGAAAGCCTTCGGCTTGAACCTACTTGACACATCACTCAATTCAAATTATTTTAAATCTCTCACTTAAACCACTAATTTTCAATTAATTCCTAAGCTATTTATAAAATCCAAAATTTAACATTCACCAAAGTCCTTTAATTACCCTTGAGCAGATGAATCTGGAATTTTTCAGTCATTCGGTGAAATCACAGTTTTAACCCGATATGTGCACTGTTGGCACCTTTTCCAACTTATTCTTAAACCTAGATCTCAAATTTCACTCAGCCTATTTTTTGGTGCAACTGTACTGCTGTATTTTCATCCGATAAAAATATTATTCATCAAATTTCCAAAAACTGGCCTAATCACTCAATTTTTTAATTTCTGAATCCATTTCCAGGGTTATTTTTTCCATTTGAGACCTTCTACTAACATTTTACTGTTTAGGGTTACGTGTTTGTCAAATTATTGTTTTACCCTTTTTACGTATTTTGACCCAGAACTCAGGATTTTCACTAATTTTATCCCTTAATCCTCTTTTTAAGCATAATTATAGTTTTTAAATCTAGGAGGTGTTATATTCACCCCTCCTTTTTGAAATTTTTTTCGCAAAATTAATCGTACTTGTCTGCTAACCCAGGATATAGCCGGAGAATCTCATCCTCCCGCTCCCAAGTAGCCTCCTTAGGTGTGCGCCCTTCCCATTAAATCTTTAGCATTGGAATTATCTTGCTTCTCAGCCTCTTTTCACTACGATCAAGTATATCAACAGGACCGACGGGAGTCTTCGGATTTTCCCTTATTTCAATATTATCTGGTATCACCACATGTGATTCATCCGGAATATAACGCCGCAGCTGTGACACATGAAAAACAACGAGTAGATTGGACAACTGGGGAGGTAAGGCAAGCTGATAGACCACTAATCCCCCTCCTTTTTTAATCTGATACGGCCCAATAAATCTAGGACTCAGTTTCCTCACTCCCAATGCACGACCAACGCCTGTAATCGGAGATAACCGCACAAATACATGATCCCCTTCTTCAAATTCTAGTGGTCTACGTTTATTATCATAATATTTTTTCTATCGATTTTGTGCTTGTTTCAGTTTTTCTCTTATCATCTCAATCTGTATAGTAGTTTCCTGCACAAAATTCGGCCCAAATATCTCTTTATCACCTACCTCAGTCCAACAAGTAAGAGTCCGACATCTCCGTCCATACAATGCCTCATACGGTGTCATGCCTAAAGTAGAATGAAAATTGTTATTATACGAGAATTTTACCAATGACAAATATTTGTCCTAAGCAGTACCTTGCTTTAATGTGCAAGCTCTCAGCATGTCCTCAAGTGTATGTCTGGTCCTCTCAGTCTGACCATCATTTTGCAAATGATACGCAGTGCTCAGCCTGAGTTGAGTGCCAAAAGCCTGCTACAAAGCTTCGTAGAAACGTGAAGTAAATTTCGGATCCCGATCACTTACAATACTAATCGGAATCCCATGTAGTCGTATAATCTCATTCACATAGAGCTTTGCAAATATCTCAGTAGAGAAGTCCACTCACACTAGCTGAAAATGTGTAGACTTCGTAACTCTGTCCATAATAACCCAAATCGAATTGTAACCAGCCTGAGTTCGAGGCAAGCCAACCACAAAATCCATAGAGATGTTCTCCTACTTCCACTCTGGTATATCAAGTGGCTGAAGTAAACCAGCAGGTTTATGATGTTCTATTTTAACTTTCTGGCAAACTAAACACTTATACATATACTCAGCAACTTCCTTTTTCATCCTAGGCCACTAGAACTTCACCTTCAGATCTTGATACATTTTTGTCGCACCTGGATGAATAACATACTGACCCTAATGGGCCTCAGTCATAACCTCCTATGCTAACACCTTGGGCACAACAATCCTGCCCTGATACAATAATAACCCCAGTTCATTCCAAGATATGCCACCCTGGCCTTTCAAATACTTACATTTATGCTATAAGAGCAGTAAGACTAGGGAAATTCCTTATGTATTGCCAAATATTGATGTTATAAGTTACTTTTAGGTAGTTGATATGACTATGCATGTGTAATCACTAAGTGTGGGTATGATCAACTCATTTCTTTGTGTAATATGTGCAGAACAATGGTACCTACTAGAAGAACTCGGGGAACATCTGATCCGCCGCCAGATCCAATAGTCGCAGCTTTGGCTGACATACAATAAGTAATGGAAGCTAATAGGCAGACTGAGGCAAAAGTTAATAGGCAAACATATCAAGCTATATTGGATGAGAACAGACTGGATAATCAGATTATGTTTAGGGTTATGTTAGAAGAGTTTAGGACGGGCAGGAATGCTAATCAACCACCACCTATGGTATAGCAACCATAATTCTCAATATGTGATAAATAGAGATTTAAGTGAGACAGTGTGTGAATTGCGTGACTGTTAAGAGGATTCTAACAGTTAAATAATGCAATTGTCATGATAAAGAATAGAGGGATTAGGAACATAAGTTATGTTAAGGGACAAAAATATCAAATTTGTGATAACGTTGGAATTTTGGTGATTTTACGGACTAAGTCTGAGCTGAGTTCTAATAGTCTAGTTAAATTCTCTTGCAAATTTTAAGATATATAAATGTCTTTAATTTGATAAGATAATGTATAGAATAATTTAAAGAATTAGGTCAAAGATTAAAGAAATTAAAAGTCAAAATTAGGTTAAAAGTAAGTTTAAACTTTACAAGTAAGCTTAATTATTGGTCAAAGTAAGTTGTCTTGTTTTCTTTGCCATGTCATATGCATGAGACATCTATTTACATGTAGGATGATAAAAATTTCAAGAGTGTGAAGTGTAAAATGAAAACCAATAGGAATTAAGTTACTTTATGTTTTGAAAAATCAAAATTTGTGTGTTAAGCTTGTCTCCTATGTGCAAGTTGGATCTCCCTTCTTTTGTGGTGCATTTCACGCCACTTTAGCTGCACATAAGTGTGTGTGTCTTCTTTTGGAAGCTAACTTAAAATTTGATAAATATCTTAAGTGTAAATATTTAAAAAGTGAAGAAACTAAATGACTAAGTTATTCTTTTTCATCTAAGTTAATTCCTTTCATTAGTGTATCATTTTCAAGCATTCTTCTTCTCCATTTTCTGCACAAGGTCGAGAGACATGAGAGGAGAAAGAACTTGAGAGAACTTGATATCTAGCCAATATTTCAAGAAACTTTCAACATGAAAAAGATTCCTTGTGAGCTTGCGAGCAAAATTCCTCAATCTATATACACTTGGAAGCTTTGTTTTGATCGAGATATCCTCTTCACAGGCTTCGAACAAGCTGCTATCCTCTTGGTGTTTGGATGTGTATTTTCTTGATTTTTATGTTGGAAAAGACTTCGATCATCTAAAGGAAGTTATTCAAAGGATTTGATGTCAAATTTGTTGGTTGGAAAATAATTTTTGAAGTTAAGTGTTCTTGTGTTTACCATGAATTTCTATGGATGTTGTTTGAAGTGGTTTGTTGTTGGAAATTGATTGATTAATCATTTAAAGTAAAGATAATATCAAGGATGCATGAAAAATTAAAAGATAAATGATCTAACCCTAAGTGTATGGTTCGACCATCACTAAGTTAATTAAGGTTTATGTGTTGTTTGGTATTGTATGTTTCTTGGCTATTGATTTTAGGTTGAATCAAGTGAATACAAGTTAAGAAAATGCATGCTAAATGTTGTTTCTTTATAGGGTCAATTCGGCTATGTGTAAGAACCCGTACCGCTAAATTAAAATTTTTAATAATCAAAGTGTGAAATCAGCAAATATTCCATAATTAAATTAGGATAATTATAGAGAAATTATAATAATTAATATTAAGTCAGTTTTCGAAAGAAAGGTGAGAATACCGGGTATTTCACGATATAAATGCGTACCGGCGAAATAATTCGAAAAAAAAAAAGAATATTCCTAGAAAATATACTAAGTTAATATTTTGAAGTTTAATAGAAAATAAATGTCGGAGGTTTTAGAACTAATACTGATAGATTAAGTGAGCACACTTATATTACCCAAATGTATGCACTCACTCCTAGGTTTTCTATTTTTACGTTCAACACTCTATACACTCAGCCATTTCTCTCATCTTTCTCTCCATGCAATACCACCTTTCCTCCATGGAAAATCACCAAAGGTCTTATTTTTCATCACTATTCTTCCATTGAATCACCCCAAACACTTGAAATCTAGCATCTTCCTAGGGAAAAGATTGTTCTTGGAGTGCCATAGTTGCTCATAGGGAGTTTAATGCATTGTTCGTCCTTGTGAGTGAGTGAAGGTCATTTCTACGCACTTTGGGAGCAACAAGAAATCACATTTGAGAAGAAAGAACCCTCCTTTGCCAAGTCAAGTTCGTGTACAGAGCTGGGCAGAAGCATTGTGTGAGTTGGTAACCTGGAAGACACCTTTTTACTATTTTTGAGCTTTGGGTATATGTTCCTACCTTTTCCTTTGAAGTTTTCTTTGAAAAGATTAAGTTTTCGCATGTGGAAAGAGTAAACTAAGTAACTCAAGTGTGAACTAGTATGAACAAGCCTAAAATCAAGGTATTGAACCTCTGTTATACCCAAAAATTGAATCTTGAAGGATATCTTCGCGATGTAATGCATTCATGCATTCTGTCGCGAAATATGCAGATACAATATTCGGATATGGATATGGCCATTTGAATATTTTGATATTGATATCCGGATATGTCCCCGATAAATATCTGGATATTCTACAGTTTTCATGTTTTTCACTGTTTTGACCGAACATAACCTAGACTATAAGATTTTGTAGGGCTTTGGAAGGAGCCTGCAGTACACTAAAAGAAGAAGAAGTAGTGTCCTGTTAGACTTGAGGAGTTGGAATATAATTGTTAATGATATTTACATTGTGGAAACAGATTGTGACACTATTGGTTACTAAGTTGGTGCCTTGATTGTACTCCAAGGTTTGGTTAGGACACTTAGCGTATACAGGTAAGCTTCGTGTTCTCAGGGTTAATCCCTTGTTCGTTCCACCAGACTCCTCTAGGGAATGGTTCTTTGATGTGGTATGTTATTACATGGATATGTTTATGATGCACTCTTATATATGTATGCGTTGGTGTGTGCCATGCACAAGATAGAAGTCCTTGAGTGTGGTAGGTGTCCACACACGGCGGGAATTCTTGAGTGAGAGTGTTTCACACAAGATGGTAGTCACTGGGTGTGGTAGGTGGCCGCATATTGTGGGAAGGCCTAAGTGTGGTGTTTTGTGTAGGTTGCAGACATGCGTAATGCCTATATTGTTCTCTGGCCAGTATGATTGTATACACACATGCGTGATATATATATATATATATATATATATATATATATATATATATATATATGACTTGGCATCATACCGTTGGCATATTGTTTTTATACTATTATACCTGAAGTGAACTTGGGGCAGAGTAATCCCTTAAGAACCCCAGCTTACTGAGATTTGTCAAAATCTCACCCCGTGTGGGAAACATTTTTCAGGTGCAGATATTCATGATGTTGGTGCATTTCAAGGAAAGAAGCCGAAGTAGAGTTGATAGCATGATATGCATGCATTATGATTATAAGATATTTTGTAGCTGAGGCATGCTTATATTAATAGTACTTATCATGTTGTTATTTGAAGTGAGCATAGGGGTTGTTTATGCCACTTTAGAATAATCTGTTTATTGTGGAGAACTTGTATTTGTAAGCACCAAGCATTATGGATTTTGTCATGCCTACTTAATGTAGACTCATGACTAGTTAATTGTATTTGTTTGAGACAGGACATGTATGCATTTTCATATATGCGATTATGTCGTTATTGTAATACATAAGTTTAATAAGGATTAATAGGAAAAAGTTAAGTCACATTTTGACTTAAGGATTGTTAGTAATTTACTTAATTAGCTTCCGCAATTTAATTAAGCTACGCTTATTACCATTGTATGTTTAATACACCGGGTGCACACGGAGTGTTACGCTATGCATGACTATGTGAGTATGCTTATGTATTAATGTACTTGTTTAAGTGAAATTAGGATTTGGTAATGATTTATTGACGAATCAAGTGATGAAAATATAACGAATTTCATAAGTCTTTATGTGTGCATACCATTTAGTCATGACATGTTAATTTAATGTTTAAAATTTGTTTGATTAAATGAGTATATAAAACACTGATTCAATGATTAACTAAGTGTTCGAGATCATTGGATTGAAGTTTTAATGGGTGAAGTTCATATAGAACCTAACCTATATGCTTCGGCCATTTTGAGTTAATAGGATATTAATGATATTTAATTTGTGTTGAATGATGTTAAGTGCATGTTGTGTACAATGAAGTGTAATGGAATGATTAAAGTAAGCGTTTGAAGTTATGAATGTAAATTGACACTTGGAAGGATAATTGGACAATGATTTTGAAGTATAAGTTAAAGTGTATGTTGTGATGCATGGTGAAATGTTAAATGGATTAAAGAATAATGAATGAAAAACATGAAAATGTGTGTGAATGTGGGTGTTAGGGTTTGAGCCATATAGGGTTTGATATGGTTGGAATTGAAGTTAATTGATAACTAAACCATAGAAACTTAAATGAAGTGTGTTCAAGTGAGTTTAAATGGTTAAGTCTCTAATTGATGGTGTTTGAATATAGGTTTAATCTAATGTCAAATATTATGGTTTAGGTCTGACTTGTGGTATGGGCATGAATTGTTAAGAGTGAAAATTTGGAAGTAACAAGATATAAGTCTTGTGATTCATTTGGATGTGTGAAAGGTTAAATCTGATATATGTTTGGATAATAGGTGTGAGTCAGGGGAATACAATGATTCCTGATTAGAATTTCTAGGATTTGATCTAGTTACTTATAATACAAGTAAGCTATAAGAGGTAGGCTCTTGGTTTAGGAGGATTCTTCCTCTTTGTTTGTTCTACAATGATCTCATTATCTTGGTGGTATATCTGTACGTTTGTGTTTTGTGATAGTAGGATATATAATATAGTAGGATATATAATGTAGTTGCATTCATATAAGTGATAATATGATATGATGTGATTTGAGATGAATATATATATAGGTTCTTGGCCAATGAACAGATCAGATATAGCCATGAGTACTCCTATTAACAGTTGACTCTGGTTGCTCTAGAAAGACAAAGGTCCTAAGACATATATGTTCAAACCGGTGGTCTGAGATTTAGTGATGCTTGTATGATGTATGCTATATTATGCTATATTATTTCCACCTCACGTTATGGGGATATATTTCAGGTACTCTAGCAATTGATGATCAATTATCTCAGGGCAAGAGGCTTGTGCAGAATGGCTAGTGATGGAGTTGGAGTGGATGTTTATTTATATATGGATGTTGTGTATGTTATTTTAAGGCATGAGTAGTGATCATGCATGTTAATAGCTATTATTTATTTTGTAAGGCATGTGTGGCCTTTGTTTTGTATATTCGTACATCTTGTTTATGAATTACATAATGTATGTGTGTATTGGCTCTGAGCCATAGTTCAGTAAATGAGGTATTTCAGATATCTGTATTGATCTGCTGTAAGTTTAAAGTTAACAGGTTTATTTGTGTTCAGGACTGGCAATGAGCCAGATTCTATGTGAATTCATTGATGAATTCTAGGTCTGATAATGTAGATTTATGTTTTTTTCTGGATTTTACTGTATTACAGGAATTTGGATTTGTCCAAATTACAGTTGTTATGCTGTCCGTAGGTTTCTGTTCAGAATGGTCCATGTGATCATATTTGGATGGAATATATATGTCAAGTACATATATAGATAGAATAGATATAGGTAGACAATTCAAGAAGTTTGTACAGGTATGAGACTATATAGATTACAATAATTGGAATTAAGAATTTTTGCGTGGCGATACGGGGAATGATGGTAAATATGTTAAGATATTAAGATAACGTAAGAAAGTAGTATTAGGATAAAAAGAAAAAGTTTATCTTCCTTTTTACATTATTAAAGGTAATACTTATGTTATGTCTTCCGTTTCAATCATATTTTTATGACGCGTTATTGTACTATATGCTTTTAACTAATCAGCTACAGACGGGGTGTTACATATGGCTACTCCACCACCATCTCATCATACTCTTCCAGTAGTGGGTGGTAACGGAGAGGCATGTCATCATAGGAATGCTGATCATCATGAAGAGTCTAGTCAGCATGCTGGTACTGTACAGCCACAGGTAGATCAAGAAATCGAAGACAATGAAGCTCTGAAAAGAAGATTGAATGCTTTTAGGAAGCATAAACCTCCACCTTTTAAGGGAGGCTGTGGTTCGACTGAGGTTGCTAAATGGTTACAAGCAATGGATAAGATTTTCAGGGTCATGAGGTGTAGAGATCCACATAAGTTAATGTTTGCTACTTATATGCTACAAGACGATGCTAATGATTGGTGTATGAATATTTCACAACCCTTGGAGCAACAAGGTTAGGAGACTTGGACTTTATTTGAAGGTCTTTTCTTAGGCAGGTATTTTTCAAGGGAGGCTAGGGAAAGTAAAGAAAATGAGTATCTTGAGCTGAAGCAAGGAACAATGACTGTTGACCAGTATCTAGCAAAGTTTAATGAACTGGTGAAATTTGCTCATTATAGGAAGGCATTGCCTACTCCTGCTGAACAAGCAGTGAATTTTCAGTGGGGTTTGTTGATAAGTTAGAAAAATGGATTTCAGGTTATGCATCCAGAGATTTTCCTACTCTAATTAAGCAGTGCAAGTCTGTGGAAGAAGTTTATGGTTCGTACAAGAAACCATCTAATGTGAGGGAAGCTGATACAAAAGGAAATACTAGCAAGGTTCCTTTCGGGAAGAGGAAGAAAGACAAGAATCTTCAAGTGAAATTGCCTCACAACATTGACTAAAAATCCATAAAACACGTTGAAAAACCCAAAACCCATTAAAAACGTGTCGATTGAAGATATACTGTTCATCTTGAATATTATAAATAGATCCCGAGATAAAATGCAACATGTACTCCAAGCATCTTAGCTAAAACACACATAACTCGTCCCAATCACCGTAAATATTAGCAATTACTTTTTGTTTTCCTTTCTACGCCTTCCTATAAGAAACATAAAATCCAAAGAGACCAGTAACCATTTCTTGTATCAGGATCACAGGTACCAAAGGTGAAGCCTTGATCATGTTTGCATTCCGAACATGTTCCCATTAGGAATGTTATTTACGTTAACAAATAATCACATATAATTAACAAAACAAAGAAATAGAAAAAGATAGCTTACATATTACAGCCTCAGAAATAAATTCAGAATCACACTATCTATGATCTTAGGAAAGGAATTTGCTCACACAACTATGATTTGTAACCCATTTACTAACCACCTAAGTGTTGTTATTCTTCAGTTTAATTGCTCTTAGTCGCCAAATGCAACCTTGCTCATGGTTCCGAAACATAATAGGGTACATGCGAAAATTTGGTAACTAATTTCCTACCATATAGATATAATAAAACAACTCACTAACTAACCTGATGAATGTGGAACAACTGCGAGATAGGACATAGGGATACCAGTCTCGTGTCATATGAGAATACCACGATGTTCATCACCTTCATCGTTGTCATTTAATCATGGTCATTAGCAGACAGAGTGTCCTCATCTTCCTCTTGCTCCTAATTGTTAGGTTCAACATCTACCATATAGTCGTTTTCTTCTCCATGTGCAACAATGGATTGTGTGAGTTGAGGCACTGAAGAAGATACATAATGTGACTAACTATTAAGGTACAGTCCACAAATCGATATTGATAGATCCTTTGATGTCTCAATATCCACGTATAACTCATCAAATTGAGACGTTGAGTTATCGACAAATGTTCTAAAGAAAACAGCCATGTCATCATCATCAGATATCTCAAAACTCGCACATTTGCTGTTTCCACACATGACTATGCTTGTCACTGAAGATATTACCCGATTTTGTTGCAGCTTCAACTTCCTACGAGTCTTCTCATTTAAATCTTCAATAGACATGCCTCAGACAATATACATTGCTCCTTTTTCCCCTTCGAAGCTCAAATCGCCTACACCTATTATTTTAGAACCATTGTAATATGCGAATAAACGAAATTGATCCGTTGCAGTAAATAATTTTATTATGGAAATAAAACACAAAATTAGATGAGTGGAAACACAAAGTAAATAATAACAAATGCGAGAATATGACACTGAGCAACGTATTTCTTTTCATAATATATAAAGAGTTTGGGGTTAGGGTATTGAAGCATGTATGCAAAGCAAGACTAGTTGAGGTTCTAAAGGTTACATAACTACCCCTGTATGAGCTAGTTACATGATTACTCACATCTATATCAGTTACGGGACTACCTGCACGCAAATAACATGTTTTCAGTGTCGTTTTCCAATGTTGGTGGCATGGAACAACGATTGTCGTCACCCTCTCAGATGGGACTAGTCTTATTGCCTCTCAGATAGGACTAATCGTGTCACCATCTCAGATAAGACTAAATGCGTTAATCTCTCATATAGGACTGAGGTGGCATCTGACGTGGAGGCTAGTCCTATCATCCTCTCAGACGGGACTAATCCCGTTAGTCAAACCTACGTGATTGACTGCCTTAGTCCAGCAAATCTTCTCAACCCAGCTTCTACTAGGAAAATATGCTATCAATTCTTCTTAGTACAGTCATTTTGCCTAGGTCAATCCTTGTGGGAACGATATCCTACTCTTCTCTTTATTACTTGTACAATCGGTATATTAGTCGTTTTCGCAATATTATTCCTACCCTTTTTTTATGTCTACCCTACCTACTCATCTGTGACACTATTGGATTAAAATCTCAAGAGGACAGAGAAAGAGTGAGAGTTAGTTGAGATTCTAATCTAATGGTATTGGAGATAAGTAAGGTAGACATGAAAAAATGGTAGGTAGAATATTCTATCCTTTTTAAAATTTATAATTTTTTTAAAAATTAAAGATAAATTTTAAGACTGAAAAATAATACTTAAAGTTATATATTATAGACTAATCTCTTGACTGTTTGTTAATCATTGATCATCTAT
This sequence comes from Gastrolobium bilobum, assembly GCF_033153095.1. Classification (NCBI taxonomy): domain Eukaryota; kingdom Viridiplantae; phylum Streptophyta; class Magnoliopsida; order Fabales; family Fabaceae; genus Gastrolobium; species Gastrolobium bilobum. Next base: position 45,245 of record NW_026895115.1, on the reverse strand, counting down.
TGTTGTCAAGTTGCCGGTCTCCTGGGTCTCGGAACCTCGAAAGTACCCAGAACAATTGCAACTTATTAAAGTGAGGCCCACCATTATTTGCCTATAATTTAAAGAGTTATTTGTACTGAATCTGCTTCCCATCCAAATTAATATTATTTATAAGACTTTAACTTTTTAAAGTTAATATAGATAAGTTATCTAAATTAACTCTTAAAATAATGCCGTTTTGGGTTAAAAATTAAAAAATCAAAATGAAAAAATACTATTATAACCCTGAAATAAATTATAATTACAAAAATATCTTAATTTTCGCCTCAAAACGACATCGTTTTAAACTCACTATAGATAAATTATTTGCATTGATCGTAGAAAAAGTAAACCAATATACATGAAATTTTGTGAATGCCATCATCAATTGACTGATGCATGAATTTCAGTTGAATGAGATGTTGGAGGAAAAAGTGCAAGAGTGCCATACACTCATAATGTAGATATATTGTTTACAAGCACAAAATCAGGATGACGAGAATGGTCTTCCTTTGCTTTATCCACAGGTTTAAATTCATTGCTTATACATGTTGACTGTATAACTGGAATAAACGCTGAAAACTTTGAATTTGGGACGTCATGCTCATTAAGATAAATTGAATAGGATGTGGAAAAAAGAATTGAACCGTAATATGAGTTGAATTGCATTGAATTTAAAAGAACTGATTTTTTAAAAAAATTAAAAACTAGTTGATGAACTGAAAAAAAAATAAAAATTTCTTTTCATCTTTTCTTTTCTTTTCTTTTCTTTTCTCTTTATTTTCCTTCTTTTATTTTTTATTTATTTATTCTTTATTTTTTATTTTTTAATATATTTAATTTTCATTTTTTACTTTCTTTTTCTTGTCTATTTTGTCTTATGATTTATGTTTATTTTATTTTATTTTTATTTTTAATTTTTTTAAGTTCTAGTATCATTAATTTTTTTTTGTTTTTTCAAAAAAAAAAATTATCCTTCTTCTCATTAGTCTTTTTGTACTTTTTATTTGGTTTCAAAACCTATTTTGAACTGATTATGAACTAGTTTTAATTGATTTGAAAAAAAATAAACCAATTAATTCAATAAAGAAAACCGAATCGAACCGAATTGTGATACTCTTAAAATTGAAGTTGAAAGGCATAAGGGAAAAAGATAAATGGGAAGACGTTTTTGCTACCGTTAGATCACATCATATGGCACTTTTAAAGTGATTGTGTTCTACATCTGAGCCCTGCTGAAGAGGTTTTCTGCTTTTAATTTTCAATGTCTATTACGATGGTATTTAAGTGGAGTTCCTAATACAAAAAGAAGGCGTTCCTTATAACATGTTTCCCTTTCTTTGCAATGAATCCTGCTCCTTACAGTAATAGCAGTTACAATGATGTTCCTTGTAAAATGTAATGGAGAACATCTTCGGTAGTAGTGTTTTATTGAGCACTCGGTACAACACTAGTTCAAAATAAAATTACAAATTATGTATTTGGAGAATACATAATTATAATATTAAAGTTTTTTTTCCCTTCAAGAAACATGTGAGCTGATTTTGTACTGCTTTCATTGGTGGGATGTACATAGGACCGTAGTGTTGTAGAATTTTTTCATGTACTGTGGATTTTGTTATTTGGCTCTGATTGTAGTTTTTAAAAACAGTTTTTTAGTTTTCGAAACTAAAAAACTAAAAAACTCGTTTGGTAAGGTCTGTTTTGTAAAAAATGTTTTGAAAACTATAACTGTTTTTTTGTTTTTAGAATCAAATTTAAAAAACACGTCTGAGTTATTTTTGTTTTCTGTTTTGGTTTTTAACTTTTGAAAATTAAAAAATATAGAAAACAACTATTTCCATAACTATTTTACAAAACAGTTTTAAGAAAAAAAAAACCAGAACACAATCAAACATACCAAAATTTCTTTACCCTCCATTTTGTGGCTTGCACTCAACTCTTTTTTCCGTGCTTGAAGTCTTATAAATTGTAATACAAGTTTATCATGTTGTATAGGACAAAGTTGTTTTTGACACTGATAGACACTATCCAAATCTGTATTTTATTACTGTCAATTGAAAAGAAACGAGACAGTTACAAGTTCTACGGCAATTCGAGGTGCCGGCAACTCCAGAAATTGAAGTGAAGAAGAGATGAAAGCAGTTATGCCTATCAACATACATGCCTCCCACGGTTCCCTCTCTCTGACTATTAAAAGACACAATTACAATGCAAATGGGCTACTTCCTATTATAGGCCCAGAAACCTTACTAAGACTCTCACTTGTTAACTGGGCTCGCCAGACAGGTGGCCCAAGACTCCTACTAACCCAATTCAGTCTATAGACCCCACTAACCCAATCAGACCATAGAACATCTGATTGCCACGTTACTCTTTCTAGACATAGTCCTTCATCCACCTTGGTCGGTCACGCCTCCTCTCTCCCCTTCGTGTCTCCTTGTCTCCTTCCCCATGTGTCTCCTGCTCCATCTCTGTTACTGCATGGTTGAGGTCCGCATCAGATTCCTCCCTCCTTAAAAAATCGATCTTGCCCTCAAGATCGAAGTGGGGAAAGGCTTGAGCAAAGTCTGAAACAGAGATCCATGAAGCATCCTCCACAGGTGTGTCGGACCATTGAACGAGAACTTGCAAGTCCGAAGCTTTCCCTTTGGAAATGGATCTGGTGCGAACTATCGCGACGGTTTAAACCACGGGGTGGTTGTCGAGCTCCTCCGACGGCAACGGTTGAGGGTGAAAGAAAGAACTCTGATGGAAAGGCTTCAGCAGAGAGACGTGAAAAACCGAATGGATCCGCGAGTGAGAGGGCAGTTCCAAGCAGTAAGCCACTGGTCCGATGCGGGCAACCACCAGAAAAGGTCCATAATAACGACGACGGAGCTTGGAGTAACTATGGTTACGAACAGACAGTTGGCGGTACGGCTGAAGTTTGACCAGCACACGATCGCCCACCTGATATTGCACATCACGACGTTTTTTATCCGCCTGTTTCTTCATCCTCTGTTTCACCCGATGGAGTTGTTCCCGCAGCTGGCGAACTACAGAGTTCCGCTGTGATAGCAAGGCATCGACAGCCTCGATGGGTGAAGTGGCGTGTTCATACGGAGGAATTGTTGGGGGAATACGCCCGTACACAATTTGGAACGGTGTGGATCCGATAGAAGAATGGAAGGATGAGTTATAAGAAAACTCAGCCCAGGGTAGAAATTGGCCCCAAATTTTGGGGTTTTCCATGGTGTAGCAGCGAAGATATTGCTCCAAGCCCCTGTTAGTAACCTCTGTTTGCCTGTCGCTCTCGGGATGGTGTGCTGTACTAAAGTGGAGACGTGTACCACTGAGCCGTGAAAGCTCTATCCAGAACTTGCTAAGGAAAATACGATCACGATCAGAGACTATAGCCTTGGGAAGGCCATGGAGCCTGCAGATATCAGAAATAAAAACAGACGCAACCTTAGCAGCAGTGAAACCTCCAGCCAGAGCTGAAAAATGGGCATACTTGGAGAGGCGGTCAACGACTACCATGATGGCTGTCTTGCCGTCGGAGTGAGGAAGACCAACGATAAAGTCCATGGAGAGCTCCTCCCAGATTGCTCGTGGGGTGGGCAAAGGCTGTAACAACCCCGCCGGAGACAACGGTTGGTATTTGGTCACTTGGCACACCGGGCAAGTGCGGACAAATTCTTGAACGTCCAACTTCATGTTTGTCCAATGGAAGTGAGTGGAAACTCTGTGCAAAGTTTTTCGTACCCCTCCATGACCACCGATGACCGTAGAATGAAAATCATGGAGGACAGTGGTTCATATGTCAGAATCACAGGGCAATACCAGCCGTCCCTTGAAGTATATTAACCCCTCACGTATCAAGTAATATTCAGTTCCTTCTTTTTTTTTCCTGAATTTGTGTTGCCAATTTCACTAATTCTGATTTACTTTTTACCTCCTCTCTGATTCGGTCAAGCAAGGGATTTACAAGGCTCGTCAAGGTCATAACCGTAGCTGCCTCCTGAGGACCTTCCTTGTCACCTTCATGAACGCGGGAAAGAGCATCAGCCACTTTGTTAACAGCTCCTGGGTAATATTCTATAGTGTAGTCAAACCCCAATAGTTTTACCAAGAAGCGCTGCTGTTCTGGTGTCTGAATTACTTGTGCCATCAATTCCCGGATGCTTCGCTGATCAGTCCTGATGGTGAAGCGGTTTCCCAGAAGATACTGCCGGAACTTGGCTACACTCTCAGTGATGGCGAACAGCTCTCGGACATATGTGGAGGACTGTTGTATCTTGGGGGACATTTTCCGACTGAAAAATGCAATTGGCTGATCTCTTTGGCTGAGGACTGCACCAACTCCAGTACCTGAAGCGTCCGTGGTCAGAACAAAGGGTTCTGCAAAGTTTGGGAGAGCCAAAACAGGAGCATGTGACAAGGCTTCCTGTAGTTGAACCATAGCTCGAGTAGCCCCTTCAGTCCAAATAAAGGCATCCTTTTGTAGTAGACTGGTGAGAGGTGAAGCAATCTGAGAAAAACCCTTAACAAACTTGCGGTAGTAGCCCGCCAACCCCAAAAATCCTCTTAGCTGTTTGATAGTTTTAGGTGTCTTCCACTCGAGAATTGCCTGAATTTTTCCCCCATCAGGACGTACCCCACTTGCACTCACCACATGACTCAAATATTCTACCTCCCCTTGAGCAAAGGCACATTTGGTCATCTTAGCATACAACTGATTTTCCCTTAAACACACCAAAACCAACCTCAAATGTCCCAAATGCTCCTCCATGGTTCGACTATAAACCAATATATCGTCAAAAAACACTATCACAAATCGTCTAAGGAATTCTTTGAGCACCGAATTCATTATCCCTTGGAAAGTGGCAGGGGCGTTTGTGAGGCCAAAGGGCATAACCACGAATTCATAGTGACCCTCGTGGGTGCGAAAATCAGTCTTATAGACGTCCTGAGCAGCCATACGAATTTGATGATACCCAGATCTCAAATCCATCTTCGAGTATACAGCAGCCCCTGATAATTCGTCCAACATTTCATCCACCGTAGGAATGGGAAACCTATTGGGAATAGTAACCTGGTTCAAGGCTCGATAGTCAACGCAGAACCGCCACGTGCCATCTTTTTTTTTAACTAGTAAAGTTGGTGAAGAAAAAGGACTCAGACTGAGACGAATGTAGCCACTGGTTAGCATCTCCTTAACCATCTTCTCAATTTCATTTTTTTGAAAATGAGGATACCTATAAGGTCTAACACTCACTGCTTTACTTCCTGAGTCCAGGTGTATTTGGTGGTCCTCTTTCCGGGGTGGGGGTAACCCCTGGGGAATGGAAAACACTGTTTGGAACTCATGTAAAAGATCTTGGACTCGAGGGTCCAGATCATCACCCCAGACTGAAGAAGCTATAATTTCCTGTTCTACCGCATGCATTTGGTAGCAATAAGCAATGGAATCAAAGGTAGTGAGTCTCCTCAGTTGATTCAGCTGTATGGCTTCGACTGTGATGTTGGGTTCCCCTTGTAGCACCACTGACTGTTCCCCCATTTTGAACTTCATAATCAACTCCTTATAACTAATGGTGACATCACCCCATTCCGACAACCACTGCACATCGAGTACCACCTCCGCACCTTGGATTGGCAAAACATACAGGTTAGGGCAGAACGGATATCCTTGCACTTCGATGGTGACCTTCTGACACACTCCCATGCAATCTAGGGTAGCCCCATTCCCTACCAACACCTGAAATTTGGGTGCAGGTTGGATGGCCAATCCCAAGAACTTCACAAGCCGATCCTGTATGAAGTTATGTGTAGAACCACCGTCTACTAATATTTGGACTGCAGTATGGTTTATCTTCCCTTTCAATCGAAGGGTGTTATTGGAAGGCTGCCCCGCAAGAGCATGGTAGCTGATGCCTGGAACCGAGGTCCCCTCGTCCTCTAATTTCTGACTGCTGTTTTCTGGTTCCAATTGGGGTATATCTTCGGCCATTTCATCATCATTTTCCTCTTGCACCATCATAAGGAACATTTTTCCCTTACAAACATGATTTCTATGAAACTTTTCATCACAATAATAACATAGACCCTTCTCCCTTCTTGCCAGCATTTCAGCAGGTGTAATTTTTTGAACTGATGAAGTTGTCTTGGCCGCCCCAGAATTAACCCCAAATACCTTCGCAGGTGTGGGCAGCAATCCAGTAGAATTGGTATTGCTAGTAACTGTGTTGGATTTTGTATAATAATTTTTTGTAAACGATTTATCACTCACCTTGCCTTCTACCAATTTGGCCAGGTCTATTGCTTGTTCCAATGTTTCAGGGAGGTGCATCCTCACTTCCTTCCGGATCTCAGGTTTCAACCCGGACTCAAAATTGCTCTGTAATGTAACATCTTCAATGCCAATAACCTGATTGGCTAGGTGCTCAAATTGAGTCTGGTATTCATCCACCGTGGACGTTTGGGTCAATCGAGACAACTCTCCCCTCAGATCTCGATACTTTGAAGGTCTGAATCTAGCGCGAAGAGCAACCAGAAACCCTTCCCATGTCCGTAGCCTCCCATTTCTGTCCATCCAGTGATACCACTCTTCTGCAGCATTGTCCATGTGGAATGAGGTCAACGTGAATTTGTCTGGGTCGCTGAGCTGGTGAAACCCATAGAATTGCTGCACCTTGTGAATCCAAGGTTCAGGGTTCCCTCCTGCAAATCGAGGTACAGTTAGTTTTACTGATTTAAATGGGTTGATTCCCAAAAAATTCTCAGTTCCCTGATGTGCAGATCCTTCTCCTTTCCCCTTCTGTTTTGCGTCAAGCTTTCCCTCCATCACGGTTAATTTCAGATTCATTTCCTTAAGCAGGTCCCCCAGTGAATTAAACTGCTCTTCATGTCGTGATAATCGAGTCATGCATTCATCCAATTTTGTCATGTTACGAGTTCCCTCCGCCATGGTTGTTAGAGCGAAAGTTGCCTCTCAATGAAAGCACCAAAATGATAGACACTATCCAAATCTGTATTTTATTACTGTCAATTGAAAAGAAACGAGACAGTTACAAGTTCTACGGCAATTCGAGGTGCCGGCAACTCCAGAAATTGAGGTGAAGAAGAGATGAAAGCAGTTATGCCTATCAACATACATGCCTCCCACGGTTCCCTTTCTCTGATTATTAAAAGACACAATTACAATGCAAATGGGCTACTTCCTATTATAGGCCCAGAAACCTTACTAAGACTCTCACTTGTTAACTGGGCTCGCCAGACAGGTGGCCCAAGACTCCTACTAACCCAATTCAGTCTATAGACCCCACTAACCCAATCAGACCATAGAACATCTGATTGCCACGTTACTCTTTCTAGACATAGTCCTTCATCCACCTTGGTCGGTCACGCCTCCTCTCTCCCCTTCGTGTCTCCTTGTCTCCTTCCCCATGTGTCTCCTACTCCATCTCTGTTACTGCATGGTTGAGGTCCGCATCAAGAATAAATGTACGAAAATGTGGTTCGGAAAACAAGGTTTAACTCAAGAAGCAAAAAACCCCAGAGTGCACCCTAACCTGAACTGGTGTTACATCTGGTATTTGATGTCAACACATCACAAGATATCCTATATAAGATTATTTGATTCATCATGTAGCTTAAATTAGACTTCATATCTGCTTTTATATTTACTATTTAGAGTTAAATGAAAAGAAGAGAAGCTTAATTGGTTACGCTTGTGTTCAATTTTATCGGGTGGATAGTTGACCGTTGAAATGGTCAATCTCCTTGTTTGCTTTGATCACAAAACAACGTTGTAATTTCTAGTTCTAAGTTTCCTAACTATGAGACATAGGTAATTGATCTTTCATCACGAAAACACATGTACGAAATGGATTTGAGGAGAGATCATAGATTTGTTAATTGGTATGGCCAAACCAAATATTTAAGGTTAATAAACTTTTTTTTTTTTTGGTAGGTAAGGTTAATAAACTTTAGTTATAATAGTAAGCGTGTTTCTACCAAAAAAAAAAAAAAACTAGGCATGAAAATAAGTGTATACTTTTTTTTAGAGTATCATACCATGAGAATCAATAATTTAAAAAAAAGGGTATACTTTTTTTTTTTGGAGTAACGGAACACCTGTACAGTATGTCCAATTAAAAGCATATGAAAATAATAACAGATAATATTAGTTAATTATTCGAAGAAAGATTCATTGACCAATTCAAATTATTCAATGCAGAGATGAGGTTAGTGAATAAGAAATCTCGTGGTATTGGGCCAGGTGCTATCTTTGTGGTTGATGGATGAATCATGCGACTCCAAGGTCAATAGGCATCGTTATGCGTATGGTTCCCACTCCTTCCGTGTCAAACACTAATCAGATTTGAACTAAAACGATAAAACAGTATGTACACCAAATTTTGTTAAGGACAAAAACTAACATTTAAATAAATTAATTAAAAAGAAGAGATAAAAATTACAGGAGATTAAATATAAAAAATAGAAAATTACAAAAAAAAAAGGATGAATTAATTACAAAAAAGTTTCTTAAATGTTTTTTCTAATTTAAATCGACCTTAATAGCGATCCTTTAAAAAAAAATATTTTGTAATTTTCTGTCGCTATCATATATTTATGACGACAAGTAATTTTAGTAATTTGAGTTTGAAGTATTAATAACCCATTTTGTGCAAAATTAATGAGTCTTTTCTTGTTTGTATAATGCATCCGTGACGCATGGTTCAGAATAAAACAAGTTAATTACAACATCACGGATCCCATGGCCCTAAACTAACACAAAATTAGATCATCTTTCCTATCTATCCCAAAAAAAAAAAAAAAAAAAAAAAAACACAAAATTAGTTCACTAATTTCATCCTTATGTTAATTAAAAAATTACTAATCATTGAAAAAGAACTTCATGATATGTGGATATGAATTTGTAAACATATGAACTTTTAATGTTTTGTGATGCGAGAGAAACGGCTAAGCATTTTTCTTTTCTAAAAGGAATGAGAAGTTGCCACAATTTAAACTAAATTATAAGTCTCGCTAAGAGCTTAATATGATAATTATACGTGACCTACCCAGATAAATAATGAAATTGATATAAATTAAATAGAAATAAATAATTAGATTGTAGCATTGACTAGGCAATAGTAGAAGGCTAGCAGCCTATGCCTGTGTGAAAAGTTGCAGGTGAAACAGTCATGTTGGAGAATATAGAATCCATAACCCTTACGGCATTTGGGAGATTTTTTTTTTTTTTTTGGGAAATCACTATTCCCCGAATCTGTTAGGAAAATATATTTCTCATGAATGGTATAAAAAAAATTATTTAGTAGACTAAAATATTATCAGTAAAATATATTTTTTATAAATGTTATAAAAAAATTATTTGGTAGACCAAAATATTATCAGTAATATTAGCTCAAATTTTTTGATTTTATATTTGGTTAATTAATAAAATATGAGATAATTTTACAAAACTATCGTCTATTTTGTGTATAAGATCAATCCGATATTTTGTGAATCAATCTTTCTTTTTTGGTTCTCCTTTGCCTCCACCTGGGTCACCTTCTTCTCTTTCTCATTATCTTTTGCTTCCTTGTATTTTTTTTCTTCTCAAGTGAACTTCACCAATTACAAAAACTCACCAAATTATTTTTTGAGTAAAAACTTGCACTTACTCTTCTCTGTATTCTTTCAATTTTGGTCCTTGAACTTGGAAAGGTACAATAAGCATCGTTCAAGATTATGAACAAGTGTCGCTACACGATATGGCTAGGATTACTCTCCAGCGCTACCTCGCCGCCGCTACCCACCATCTGCTTCACCCTCAATATCGACAAGTCAAAGACCATTAACATCCTGAAATATTTTTTCAGGTTAGATATGGGTATGGACCCCCTGCGGCATAGGCCCCGACGATAAGTTCTCTTGTTTGACTGCCGACTATGACTCCGACAAAGTAGGGTGTGCAAGACAATCATTCTGTTCCCTGACACTATTTATGAAACGAAACAATTCTTTTCTATTTATGTGTCTTGGATCAGTTTCTGAGAAAAAAAAAGTGTGTTTGATAACATGTTTTATTTTTATTCTGAGAATGAGAATTGAGTTTGATAATACAACAAATAATATAATAAAAAATAAATCCTATTAAGCAAAAAAAAAATTCGCATTATCAGTTTCCTTTCCATATGATGTGGTGGTGGTGGTGGATGTGGAGGTGGTAATGATGGCGGCGACAGTAGTGGTGGTGGCGTGGTGATGGTAGTGGTAGTAACGACAGTAGCTGCGGTGATGGTGGTGGTAATGGTGACAGTATAGTGGTGGTGGTAATGGTGACGATATAGTGGTGGTGGTAAAGATGACGGTGATGGCAGTGGCTGCGAAGATGGTGGTGGTGGTTGGTGGCGGTGATGGTGGCATGGTAGTGGTGGTGACGATAGTGGCTAAGGCGATGGTGGTAGTGGTGATGGCAGTGGCTGCAGCAGTAGTGGTGGTCATGGCAGTGGCTACGGCAATGGTAGTAGTGGTTAGTGACGGTGGTGGAAGTGGTGGCGTCGTGGTGGTGGCAATGGCGTGGTGACAGTGATGGCAATGATGGTGGTGGTGACGATAATGGTAGTGGTAGCGGCGATGGCAGTGGTGGTGGTGGTGGTGATGACAGTGACTGCGGCGATGGTGGAGGTAATTGGTGACGGTGGTGGTGGTGATAGCAGTGACTGCAGCGGTCGTGGTGGTGATTGGTGACGGTGGTGGTGATGATGGCAGTGGCTGCGACGGTGGTAGTGGTCGTGGTGGTAATGGCAGTGGCAGTAGCTGCGGCGATGGTAGTAGTGGTTAGTAACGGTGGTGGAAGTGGTGGCATCGTGGTGGTGGCAATGGCGTGGTGGTGGCAATGGCGTGGTGGTGGTGATGGTGATGGTGATGGTAGTGGTGACAGTGCTGGTGGTAGTGGTAGTGGCTGCGACGATGGTAGTGGTGGAAGTGGTGGCGTTGGGGTGGTGGCAATGGTGTGGTGGTGACGGTGATGATAGTGGTGGCGGTGGCGGTAGCGATAATGGTGGTAATGGGTGAAGGTGGTAACGACGGCATCATAGTGGTGGTGGTTGTGATGGTGGCGGTGGCGTCGTCGTCGTGGTGGTGACGACAACATTGGTGGTAAAACGACTGCAGCGTATCGTCGTGGCGATCGTGTCGGGATGATGGTGGTGGTTATGGTGATGATGATGATGATAGTGGTGGAGAGTAATTGAAAGAAATAAGTGTTTCTCATTTTGTGTCCGAGAAAAAAAAACATAAATTTTTTTATTCTTTTTCCTGTTCCCCAGCACAAAAATTAAACTGGTTCATCCTGTGAACAAAAAATAAACTGGCTTTACCAAACACGTTTTCTATCCAACTCTGTTCCCGGGAATAGAAATTAAAAAAAAATTGATTCCGAAATAGTTGTCATGTACACCCGTAGAGCGCGCAAAAAGATATGGCATTTTTGTCTGCAAAAATTTCGCAAATATTCCCACCGGATGGGATAGGTGGTATTTTCACATGAGGCTTTGCTTTACAAATTTGAATCCTTGGAATCTGATTTTACCAAGAAAATTTTTACAATTCTTGTACCAAATATGAATAAATAAAATTGTCAATATCAATTTCTCGAGATTCTAAAATTTATACCTCTATCTAACATCTCGTTAGTACTTTTTTTTTTCACTTTTTTCCATAGATTTTTATTTGGATTTCATTTTGTGTTGCTTTTTTAGTCAGCCACGTGATGTGAGCCTAACTGGAACAGTGACGAATCGCCATGTCGGTTACTGTAATTCAAGATTCAGTTAGATTTCAAAATAATGGATGAAAGTTATATCATATATGAAGCGGAAAACGTATGTTTTTAAGAAGTTCAAAATTTTCAATTTAATGAACGAAGATTTTGGTTTTTCCAATTTTATTTTTCTTTCTTCTCAAATCATAAAATACTTGGTAGCTTAGGAATTAAACAATTCCTAAAACAGTGATTCCGAAAAACTCAAACATCGGAAAAGGTCAATGTGGTGTTGCTGAATGTCTTCCATCTTTAATTCACAATGACGAAAGGTAGGTAGGTCGAAGCATATTTAACTTTTTCACGTAAGAGGATCGAAATCCCCACTATGCGGACATCCTTTTCAACTTCAATTAATTGAAGCTGCCAATGCTGTTATTCTACAAATGCAGCAAAGACATTAATTAAACGAACCCATTGAACTGTTGGAGATGAGACCATTTGTTTAATTCTGCAGCGTTCTCACATAAATAATGATGGGTCATTTTTTTACAACAACTTTCGCCACGCAAAAAAATGTGGAAAAACATTAGAAAAGCCGTGGCAAACCTACTTGTCCATCGTTTGGAAAATCGTGATTAGATTAGGCGTTGCATTATTTTACCCAATGTTATTAGAACTGAACCGGTCATTGACTCGGCCGAGGTACAGGATCACTGGTTCAACCGGTGAGTCACTGGTTGAACTGCATGACCCATATATGTATGCATGTATGTATATATATATATAAGTTTATATTTTATATTTATTTATATAATAAATATTTTAAATTATGCAATTTAAATAATAACCTGACGTAGTCTAGTGGTAATTACTATGTTGCATATCCTCATTGCAAGGGTTCGATCCCAATCAGATGTAATTTTTGAAATAATTCTGTTAACATAATAGTTCTATAATAAATACATTAAATGATGCATTTTATTCAACAAGGGAGGGTAGCTTAGTGGTACAAAGTGACCCCACCTGCTGCAAAAAATTGAAATATTTTGTAACTTATTTTAAAAATACGATTTTTCAAGAAAGTCGATACTGGTCAACCGCGGTTTATCACCGGGTCACTAGATCGATATCGGGTCGAATGCTTCAACGGTCCAATGTTCTAACCGGACCGGTTGATGGGTCGATTTCTGGGCCAATCGGTCGGGCCGGCCTGGCCGGTCCAGTTTTAATAACACTGATTTTACCTACGGCTATTTTTTCGCTTAGCTGCGACTTTTTATGATCATGGTAACATTATGTTTATATTTAATTATAATCGATGGCAGAAAAAGATTTTTCTTGCATCAACACAAGAAAAGTATTTGCCAATAATGTTTACTGGATAGTTATAAAGTTTTTATAATTTACATTATTTTTTTAAAAAAAGGACCACGAGTCTTGGTTTAAAGAATGATTATTATTTTTTTCTTTCATACAAATTTTAATTTTACCATAAGTTTTATGGGAAGTTTATGTCTTAGTGTGACGAGGAAAATGACACGTTAGCTGACTAAAAAGAATGGCTATGATTTTATCATGGATCAAACCTGAAAAAATATTACTTGAACTAAGGTTGTTGGAGAAAGGAGAACTAATAATACACATTTTGTACTAACATCATATTTTTAGAATATTTATATAATTGATTGTAATTATATAAAGATGCCAATTAATTCAAGTGATATTGTAATAGTTCTCAACGTAACGCTTATGATTAAATTTGAGTAGGCATTAAGCCAATAAAGATGCCAGAGAACAATGTAGGTATAACACCTTGTATTTCATAAATATATTATTATATATGAAAATGTGAATTAAAGAGTAAGATTAGTGACAATCTTAAAATTTAGGGTCAAATTGCATAAGAAGGGTAAAATGATAATTTACCAAACACGTAATTCTAGGAGAGAAAAATTGAGTAGAAAGTCTCAAATGGAAAAACGGACACTGAAAATGAAATCAGAACAAAAAATTGTGTAGATAGGCAAGTTTCAGAATATTTGATGAATAGTGATTCTATCGATGTAATATACTGCAGTATAATTGTACTGGTAAGCGCAAAAATATGATCAGTACTTTTAGGAAGTAAAAGTATGATGTGAACAAAAAAAATACGTAGGTTATGAATTTGTGGGTTAAATTGGGTGATTTAAAAAAGAGAAATGACGTGTGGAACCCACTTAAGTGGATAAAGAGACTTGAAAATCAGATTTCTCATATTTTCTCTCTCCTCTCCTTCTTCTTCCATCGAGCTTTTGTCCATGGTTGAGGGTTTGGAGCTTTTGATTTTTAACTGTTTTTCTAGACATTTTTTAGAGAAACTCCCAACTACAAGTTGTTCCCCTTGATCTTGTGAGTGACTTTCATGTAGAGAGCACCTTGTGGGGATCATTGAGTTACGAGAAATCCTCCAAAATCAGCCAGGAATTTTGAAGCATTTTGGGGAAATTTTGGAACTTTTTGGTTTGATTCATTGGTTGGAGACCATTCCCTTGGACCCTAGGAAGCTATTGGTGGTAAGTTTCTACACTCTCATTGAGTTTTCATTGAGATCATAAATTGGATGAGGATTTTGATTATGTGTGTTGAGTTGTGGTAGTTAGGGGCTTTTAATGATGTTGCTCCTTTGGAATTAAGTGCTTAGAATGATAAATGATGATGATTGATGCAATAAAAATTATGGTGATTTGTAAATTTGTAACTTTAGTGAAAATTTGAGTGGAAATTCAATACCTTGTGAAATTGATATGTTGGGTGATGGTGTGATTGAGTTGTGGAGCATTGGTGCGAATTAATCATAGGATTATATGATGTGTATAAGTGTTGAATTGAATTAAAAACCTTGGAGTATGATTCCTTGAAGAATTCGATCTATAGGCTGTTTGGAGGAAAATGATGTGAAAAATGTGGTATGATCAATGGTTGATGCTTTGATGCATAAGATGATGGAATGGTGAGTTAGTTTGATGATTAAAAGGGTTGAGGTAGTGAAATAAATGTAAAATATCCCTTAGGCCTGAGTGAATAGGTTTGGGTATTAGTACTTTGAAAGTGAATTGATTGCCTTGGAATTGTATTGATGATCATTGTTGTTTGATCGTTATAGTTTCCCTCTCACGAACTCGATAAAGGAGGACTAAGCTTGGAGCTTACGGGGAGAGCATTGTCTTCAGAGTTAAGGTAAACTCTTGGTACTTGGGTTTTATCCCTTGTGTGTTCCGCCATACCTAGTGGAAGGTAGTGGTTGGATGGTGTGCTCTATGACATTGTGTGAAATTGTATGTTCATGCATTATTGCTTTGATTGTGTGACATGTTTGGAGAATGTTGTGTGACATATCTGTGATCTCTGGCTAGTAGATGTGTGTGATTTGGACTTCCGCTTGAGATATTCCTTTGGGGGATTCCGGTCGGGTTTTGCCGTGGGGCCGACTCTGGGAGCGGTACCAGGATTATCCAAATGTGAGACTTTCACTGGATAGGTCTCTTGAGGAGTTCCAATTGGGTTTTACGATGGGGTCGTCGCATCCATGGGAGAGGTACCAGGAAGCTTCCCGGGTGTTATATGATGGGGTCCTTGAATGGAATCCTTGTGTGGATGTTCTTGGATGTGAGCCCAGTGTGATGTGATTTTGTATGTTATGCATTTTATATGATGATCATTATATGCACGTTAAGTGAGTCATGGGGTGGAGTGATCCTCTAGTACCCTTGGTTCGCATTTGGGGACATCATTTCAGGTTATAGTGAGCATGGAGGATATTCGGGAAAGAGGCGCTTAGTGGAGGAATTGGTCATGGTGTGCATATGGAGAGCATAGAATTTTGGAGGATTACTTTTGGTGCATATAGTATAGTGTTTAGCATTTTGGACTTAGGTTATGAACATATTGCATGTTGATATTGTCATGCTTTGGTGGTGTTCATGACTAGATTCTAAGTCTATGTAGTTGATGTATATTTATGCCTATTATTTACTTTGACCTTTTGGTGAGCATGAGACTTGTCCATGGCCACACATTATGTTTTGAGGCATTTGGAGACTGAGTGTTGTAAATGAGCCATATGATGTGTAAATGGCAAAATAAATGGTGAATGTTGTAAATGATACATTTGTATTAGATTATGCATGATGGAAGGGCCTAGAGCCTACATTAGTACTTGTGTAAGTTGTAACTTTAGTATTAAGGTGTTAGGAGTAGAACACTTGGTCCATTTTGAAATGAAAAAGTTGTCATCTGTGATTTTTACAGTAGGGTAATCGATTACCTTCAGTTGTAGTAATCGATTACCTGAAACAAGGGACGCAAAAATTGAGCCACTGTGATTTAAGTAATCGATTACTTTTGCATAGGTAATCGATTACCCAGTTCAATAATCGATTACCTATGGAAAGGTAATCGATTACCAAAAACAGGGGAGCCCAAAATTAGCTACTGTATGCTACTGTAGCTTTCAGTAATCGATTACCTCAAGAATGGTAATCGATTACCACTCTTCAAAACTTGAAAATAAGTGATTTTATAACCCCCGAGTTAATGGTATTGCTTGGAGGGGTTGTGAGGAATAAGTTTTATGCTTCCGCGAGTTTTGCATTTACAATTACGATGTTGTTTTAATTGATTACGAAAATGGTTAATGTTTAAAGATAAGGATTTAATAAAAGAAAGAGTTTACCCGTAATTTAATTAACTCAATTACTGTGATTGTAACTACGCTTAATACCATACGCAATGATAACATTACCGATACGTAATGGGCTATTACAGTAGGAATTACCCACGTCTGCAACTTACTCAAAAATATAAGGGATACTTCTTTTCAGAATGTAGCCTGCACATATACCTCTCCCTAAGGTCCTATAACATTTAAACAACCCTTACAAGCACAATAGAGTCTATAATTATTTCCTGTAAAATAGTCCAAAGAAATTAACTTTATTTGTGAATACAACAACAAATCCCCTCAGGCCTGACAGAAGCCAAAAATTGTCAATTTAACTTAAGGATTCGAATCCCTCAGAGAGGATTCGAATCCCTCCATGACAGAAGCTAAAAATCAGCATTTTAGAAATAGGGATTCGAATTCCTTTCGAAAAGATTCAAATCCCTCTTCAACAGAGACCAAAAACATCATCTTTTTCTGCATAATCACATTCCAATGGCTCCCAATAATTCAAGATATCATTTTTACACTCCTAGGCGTTCATCTAACTTACTTTACACATGGTTTAACATATTACACTTAGATTATTCAAGTTCCTCTTTTTAATGACTCAAAGCATGCTCTTTTTCATGGAAAAACAATGGAGATGATGATGGTTTACCTTTGAGCTCTCTAAAATACAAAAGTGAGGAGGCTTTCATGACTCCAACTCCCCACCCCAAGGTTGACAGCAAGGTGCACGAAAATGGACACTCAAAGTTGGTTCTTTTTCCACAAAAAGCTTCTATGTGTTTAATGATGGATGTAGGTGACTCAAGCTCTTAGGAGATGAAGGGAGGCCATTGTTAAGCCCCAAGGCAGCACCTTACATTCTCAAGAATAGATTTTTCCCCTTGAAGAAGTTTGCTTTCAAGTGTATAAGGTGACTCCATATAAAAGAGATGAAGAAAGATAAAGTCTTTAGTGGTGTTCCTGGAGAAAGGCTTGAGATTTCTTGTAGAGAAGGTAAAGTAGTCTTAGAGAAGAAGAAAAGAGTGACTAGGGTTAGGAGAAAGATGAGACTCTACGTAGGTTTTGAGAGAAATAAGGGTGTGAAAGTGTTTTAGTGAAATTACACTATGTCTTCCAATTTATCCGATATAGTTTTCGATACACCACTCATATAACTTTCATTAATTTTTCAACTATAGTGTCATATAAATTTTATGACGCATAAATCTATAATTTATTTTTATTTCAGAATATTTTTTATATCCGCTATTTCTACCGCGGTACCCGCAGTATCAGCATTTTTCATCAAAAATAACTATATTCCCATAATTAATATTTTTTTAATAATTATCAAACCTTAAATATTAAATTATTAAATATTTCTTAAAATCACAATTGATTTATTTTAAGTTTTAAGATAATCCAGCCGGTACACCTTTTTACCATAAAATACGTTGCTTTTACACTTTCTCTCGAAAAGTGATTTAATTTAAATAATTATAAATTCTCTCTAACTATCCTCTTTGAATTATGGAATAATTTTTTAAGATCATAATTTATTATTAAATTATTGAAATTTCAATTTAGTGATGGTTCTTATATTCACCTCACCTTTTTAAAATTTTATCCTCAAAATTAGAGACCTACCAGCCCTTAAACTCAGAATATTGCCAGAGAAACTCGTCCTCCTGCTCCTAAGTGGACTTCTTAAGCATCCTACTTTCTCACAGGACCTTGACCACGACAACGATCTTATTCCTCAACTTCTTTTTACATCGATCTCTGATTCCGAGCGATTCTTCGCTCCTCGGGCGACTCTGTGTTTGCTTTAACTTTTCTCTAATTACATCTTAAAATTGTGATTTCATCGAATGACCGGAAAACTCTAGATTCATTTGATCAAGGACAATTAAAGAACATTGGTGAATGTTAAAATTTGAAGTTTCTAAATAGTCTAGGATTTAATGGATGTTTAGTGGTTTAAGCGGAAGATTTGAATTAATATTAATCGCACGAGGTGGCAGTGGGACTCACCCCACTTAAGTTATAACATGACACATGTGCACAAGGCACTATTCACCATCTTCCTCACTCTCTCTCTCTCAAACCCGCAACCTTTGATTTTCCCCCCATCAAAATCAACAAAGTTCCACACCAAACTTCAAGTAAAACATCATCTAAACCCAACCATGCTACTCTCAAGCCTTGAAACTCACTAATTTGGGAGAAAACCTTGACCCATGCCCACGGTTATGTGAAGGGAACTTGGTGTTCTTGGAGTTGTTTGATCAACCATTGTTTAGGTATTGTGTGGAGGAGTCTTAGTGTAACAACCCGCACCGCTAATTAAGGTATTTAATTAATTAATTATGTGAAAATAGGAAATGATTCCATATTTGACCCTAATAATTATTTATAAGGCTTAATAATCATAATTAGTGATTAAGAATGCTGAAAGTCGCTTTTCGAAAGAAAAGTGCAGATACCGGTTCTGCTAGTCGGTATAAATGTGTACCGAAAAAGTATCCCAGAAAATTAATGTAAGTGCATGATAATTACTAGAATAATATGTAGGACTTGTAAAACGAGTTTCAAGTCCAAATAATGAGAACTGGTGCTAGAAACCGGTACTGGCTTTGAAAAGCGCGTACCGGAAAGGTGCTCAGAAAAATATAAGAAAAATATGATAAATCTTAGAAAATTATGTAGTTTCATAATCCAAAGTTTGGGATTAAAATGCTAAGCGTAGCAATTAAAGTTAATACTGTGTGTTTAAGTGTGTTTGGGCTATAAATACTCCCATTATGGGCACAAAACCCTAGGATCAGATTTCTATACGTGAGTTGGGGCTGACCATTTGCTGGTTATTGTTCCATTGGCTTTCCCTTCCATTTCTTGAGCCAAGTTGTGATCTTTCTTGAGTTTCTTCACATTTCCACCTTGTAAACACTTGGGAGCAGCCTTGTGCGAGTGAAATGAGGGTCTTTTTTGAGTCTTAGCCACTGTTTGAGTCAGTCTTGAGGCCTGAGTTTGGAGGTTGAGTAGTGGAAGCCTTGGTCTTGCCATTTGTGAACTCCAAGTGTCTATCTTTGTGGAGAAATGAGCCATCTTGTTGTGCATTTTCGTGCACCTTCTTAGTCAGAATTGTGAGGAGCTGTGTTGAGCTCCAAGAGCATCTCCCTTTGCTGTTTTTGAGCTGTGGTATGATCACCAACCTTTAACTTGAGTTTTAAGGCTTAAAAATGGTACCTTGATGCATCTAATGACTAAAAGATGATAACTTGTTGTTGGGTAATGTTGAACACGCCTAGAAATGCATGATTAGGTGTTTAAAATCGGTAAAAGGGAACCTTTAAGGGATATCTTCACAAAAATGCAGAAACTGCATTCTGTCGTGAAATATCCGGATATTTGTCGAACTGATATCCGGATATTGGATATCCGGATATGTGATTTTGGGATATCCGGATATGTGAATATGTATATTCGGATATTGCATATCCGGATATGGACAGTGAGATATCTGGATATTCTGGGATTTCGCAGAACAGCAGCTGTGTTGTGTGTTCAGTAGGCTATTGGGGGTTTGTGGACCCTAGTTTGATGAAGTTGAACTTCTGTATTTAATGGATTAAGCCAGAATCATGGGATTAAGGGCTTGTGGCTTTGTTAGAAGCTTTAAGACTTGAAAACGTAATGAAAAGGCGTTGTCTTTAATTTGTATGCATGTGGTACATGTTTATTGATTTATATTTGGTCCATATCAGATTGTGATCCGCTGTGATTGGACTTTGAGCTTGTGGCATTGGATAGCTAGCTTAGAGGTAAGCTTTCGTGTCCTCGGTTTAGCCATGTTGTGGTTCCACCATGTCCCATGGGGATATGGTATATGCATGTTGTGTTACATGCTTTTGATGTTTTGGAACTGCTGTTGAGCTATTGTATGTTAGTGCCTTGTTGATATGCATGGAGGTGTTCCACCTATACGGTAAACCTGAGTATGTAGAACATGCAAGAGGGTGAGGCTGTGGGTGAGGTGCAAGCGGTGTTCCTTGTACTACATGTAGGGAATAGACGTATTCCTACATTTATCTGGCCAGTAGATAGTGTTTACACACATGCCATAGATATCTGTTGCACTACATAGTTTTGGAACTGATAATGATATAAATGCTTTTAGAACTTATATTGCACATGTAAGTGAGCTTGGGGGTGGAAGATCCTTGAGGACCCCTTGTCTTACTGAGATTTCTAGTTTAGAGATCTCACCCCACGTTTGGGGAATGCTTATTTCAGGGTCAGGTAATGTTGAGACCTCTGGCGGCAGGAGGCCGGAGCTGAGTTAGATTGCTGTTATATTATGCTGCCATGATTGGATGCTGGATTTGCATGCTGCTTATGCTTATAGCTTCAGTTTATGTTTTGGAGTTTGATGTTGAGACTTGTTGTTTACTATGTTTATTTGGTGAGCATGGGGATTGTCCATGACACATAATATTATTATGTCTTGATTATGTCTTGAGTCTTTTGGAGTTGTAATAATGTATCAGGTTATTGTCCGGATTACTTGATGTAATGCCGTGATTTAGATACACACTTTATCTATATATTGAGGTATTTCAGTAGATGTCTTATTGCAATTTACATACAGGCGATATTTTAGGAAATGGATTAAGTAATCAAGTTGGTAATTGATAATGGCGTCATAATTGGAAAGAAAAAGAATATTCCGTATTTTTAATTAAGCACCGCTTAATCCGATGTAATGTTAATATTCCGGGTATACACGGGGTGTTACATTTTATGGTATCAGAGCAACGGTTTAAGGGAAAAGCCTGTATGTATTGCAATGATTAGGATGTTTGGTTGTGTCTGTTTTGTGTGTTTGCTCTGTCGAGTATTATTATGGTAATGCATATGTGACCACATTGCGTGGGCCTGATCAACTCATAATTTGTGTAACTTGTGCAGAATCACGGTAAGGCCCGGGAGAAACCGCGAGATTTCGGAGGATCGGCCCGATCCTGTCCTGGCTGGATTAGCTGAGATGCAGGCGGCCTGACTAGCCGACCAGGAGGCCATGAGAATGGCAAACCAGGCCATGTTGGACGCCGTCAGAGAGGCGAACAGGAATGCCACTGAGGACGTGTTGGAGGCCAACCGTCTGGCGAACATGACGATGTTTAGAGTCATGTTGGAAGAGATGAGGAATGGCCCTGATGTTGGTCGTGCTCCACCGCCACCACCTCCACCGCCGCCACCGCCACCACCTCCACCCAGTCTGCAGGATGACTCTCAGAGTCAGATGGGAGATGGCAGTCATCTTATGGGGGCCATGCAGACCGTCTCTATTTTTGTTGAGGATCGTGATGAGATCGATCGCCGGCTGAATGCTTTCCGTAAGCATAAGCCACTTGCCTTTGATGGATCCTTTGATCCTGTTGCTGCGGCACGTTGGCTTCAGGCGTTGGACAAGATATTTCGGGTCATGCAGTGCACAGATCCGCAGAAGTTGATGTTTGCTACTTACATGCTGGAGGGCGATGCCCATGAGTGGTGGACAAACCTTTCTCATGTCTACGAGACGCAGGGTCATGTGATGACTTGGCCTATGTTTGAGGACTTCTTCTTGGGTCATTACTTTCCATATGACGCTCAGGAGAGGCAGCAGGGAAAGTTTGACAGATTGGTTCAGGGCTCGTTGTCTGTGGACGAGTACCTGGCCAAGTTCAACTAGTTGGTGAAGTTTGCACACTTCAGGATGGCGAGGTCTACTCCTACATTTCTGGCAACTAAGTTCCGCAGGGGACTTAGTGAGGATATTACTGGTTACCTAACTGGTTCTGCTTCTAGAGATTTTGGGACACTGGTTCAGCAGTGTCGTGATATTGAAGATTACTACAGCTCGAGTAAGGCCAAGAAGGCCAAGGTTGCTGAGGCGACGAAGGTTGCAGCTGGTAGTTCCACTTCTTGGCGAGACAGGAAGTTTGGGAACAAGAGCAAGGGTAAACAGTTGGCAGCTTGGCAGGCGCCGAGTCAGTTTAAGAGGACTTCTGCTCAGGGGAGTGCAGCGAGACCTCCTGCTCCCAGGTGTTCGGGATGCGGGAAGACTCATTTTGGGCCGTGCTCTACCGGCCAGTTGATTTGCTTTCAGTGTGGCAAGGAGGGCCACTTCTCCAGAGACTGTCTGTCGGCGACGGCGAGGGCTACTGCAGTGCAGGCAGTGCCACTATAGATGGTTCCCCTTCCACCTACTTCGGCACCGGCAGTGCCACCATCTTCTGGGAGAGTTTATACTCTGGATCGTCAGTAGTCGGATCGAGCTCCGAACCTTGTCAGAGGTACTGTTACGATTGGTTCATCAGCTGTTGATGTGTTGTTTGACTCTGGGGCTACGCATTCTTTTGTTGCTACCCCGATTGCTGTGGGGCTTGAGTTGCCCAGTGATGTGCTTTCTCCACCGATGCGGGTGACTACCGCCACTGGAGAAAGATGTGATGCTACCACTGTTCATCGCGATGTGGCGTTTCAGTGGGATGGCCGTGAGTTCTCGGTAGATCTGATATGATTGCTGATGGCCAACTTGGAGGTTATTCTGGGCATGGATTGGCTGTCCAGAAATTGTGTGATGATTGATTGTTGTGCCAAGCGTGTAGTGTTGTCTCCGTGTGATTCCACAGCCAGTTCCTCGCCGTACATTTCGTTGCTGCAGGCTAGGAGAGCCTTGAAAGCAGGGGCATTTGGTTATGTCATGTTGGGAGGTTTGGTGAGTGGTACACAGGAGGATATCACCGGCATTCCTGTGGTGAGGGAGTTCCTTGAGGTGTTTCCTGAGGAGATTCCTGAGTTTCCGCCACAGAGGGAGATAGAGTTCTCCATAGATCTGTTGCCTAGTATGGGGCCGATTTCTTTAGCTCCATACCGGATGTCGCCACCGGAGTTGGCAGAGTTGAAGGAGCATATTGAGGATCTTTCAGCGAAAGATTTTATTAGACCGAGTGTGTCTCCTTGGGGAGCACCAGTTATCTTTGTGAAGAAGAAGGACGGGACAATGCTATTGTGCACCGACTACAGGCATCTGAACAAGGTGACAATCAAGAACAAGTATCCCCTTACTCGGATTGATGATCTGTTGGATCAGCTCAGGGGTGCTTGTGTGTATTCCAAGATTGATCTCCTGTCCGGATACCATCAGATTCGGGTGAAGCCGGAGGATGTCCCGAAGACCGCATTTCGCTCGAGATATGGTCATTTTGAGTACTTGGTGATTCCGTTCGGTCTCACCAATGCACCTGCTGTGTTCATGGATTACATGAACAGGATTTTCCAGCCGTACCTGGATCAGTTTGTGATCGTCTTCATTGACGACATTTTGATTTACTCCAAGACGGAGGAGGAGCATGTGGGGCATTTGAGAACTGTTTTGCAAGTGCTGAAAGAGAAGAAGTTGTATGCGAAGCCTTCCAAATGTGAATTCTGGCTCAAGTCTGTGAAGTTCCTTGGGCATGTTATTTCTGCTGAGGGAGTTGCAGTGGATCTGAACAAGATTGAGGCCGTACTGGATTGGGAGAGACCCAAGACAGTTACGGAAGTGAGGAGCTTTCTGGGTTTGGCATGTTACTATCGGAGGTTCATCAAGGGATTCTCCACCATGGTTTTGCCATTGACTCGCCTTACTCGGAAGGAGACTCCATTTGTGTGGACTCACGAGTGTGAGGTCTTTTTTCAGGAGTTGAAGGAGAGACTTACTACTGCTCCTGTGTTGGTCCTTCCTGATCCTGCGCTTGAGATTGAGCTTTACACCGACGCCTCCGGGAAGGGGCTAGGCTGTGTGTTGATCCAGTTGGGCAAAGTGATTGCCTATGCTTCGAGGCAGTTGAAACCTCATGAGGAGAACTACCCTACTCATGACTTGGAATTGGCTGCTATTGTGTTTGCTTTCAAGATTTGGAGGCATTATCTTTTTGGTTTGAGGTTTGTGGTGTTCAGTGACCACAAGAGTTTGAAGTACCTGTTCGACCAGAAGGAGTTGAACATGAGGCAGAGGAGATGGATGGAGTTCATAAAGGATTACGACTTCGAGCTAAGGTATCATCATGGCAAGGCCAATGTGGTAGCTGATGCTTTGAGTCGGAAATCCAGTAGTTCATCCAGTTTGTTACTTGGTAACTTCGATGTGGTTGAGAAGTTCCGCAACTTGGCAGTGACCGCTCCGTGTGAGAGTGTACTTCTCGGATTGGAAGCATCTGATGTTGTGAACGAGCTGCTTGAAAAGATTAAAGAGGCACAAGTTCAGAGAGAGTGTCTGGATTATGTGAAGAACCAAGAAGGTGTGTCTTGGAATGATGATGGATTGCTTCTGTTTCAGCCGAGGATAGTAGTTCCTCGAGGTCCGTTGACAGAAGAGGTTATGGCAGAAGGCCATAAGGGTCAGTTTTCTATCCACCCTGGTGCTACTAAGATGTATCAAGACT
Organism: Gastrolobium bilobum; assembly: GCF_033153095.1. Taxonomy (NCBI): domain Eukaryota; kingdom Viridiplantae; phylum Streptophyta; class Magnoliopsida; order Fabales; family Fabaceae; genus Gastrolobium; species Gastrolobium bilobum. The sequence continues at coordinate 20,299 of NW_026895115.1, read as the reverse complement.
TGAAGAAGAACTTCTGGTGGCCGGGCATGAAGAAAGATGTTGTAATCTTTGTGTCCAAGTGTTTGGTTTGCCAGAAGGTGAAGATTGAGCATCAGAGACCGTCTGGTGAACTTCAACCTCTTGAAGTACCTCAGTGGAAGTGGGAAGGTATTTCCATGGACTTCGTGGTGGGATTGCCGAAGACTCAGGCGGGTTGAGACTCTATTTGGGTCATTGTGGACAGACTGATGAAGTCTGCCCATTTTCTTCCAGTGAAGGTGAGCTTCACTACAGAGCAGTTGGCCAAGCTTTATGTCCGCGAAATTGTGAGGCTTCACGGGGTGCCCGAGAGTATCATTAGTGATAGAGACCCGAAGTTCACATCTCGGTTCTGGGAGGCGCTGCAGGAGGCTTTTGGTACGCAGTTGAGATTGAGTACCGCCTATCACCCTCAGACTGATGGACAGACTGAGAGGACCATCCAGACCTTGGAGGACATGTTGCGAGCTTGCACGTTGGAGCAGGGCTCGGCATGGGATATGTACCTTCCGTTGGTTGAGTTTTCTTACAACAACAGCTTTCATGCTAGCCTGGGCATGGCGCCCTACGAAGCACTGTATTGTAGGAGGTGTCAGACTCCTACTTGTTAGTCTGAGGTTGGGGACAAGGAGCTTTTTGTCTTGGACTTTGTCCAAGATACCACCTTGCAGATCCAGATGATCCGTGAAAAGTTGAAGCAGGCGCAGAATCGCCAGAAGAGCTACTATGATGTCAAACATCGTCCGCTGGAGTTCAGTGAGGGTGAGAACGTGTTTGTGAGACTTTCACCTGTCACCGGTGTAGGTCGGGCACTCGGAGTGAGGAAGCTGAGCCTGCGATATATTGGGCCATACCAGATCCTTGGTAGAGTAGGACTCGTTGCCTACCGGCTTGCCTTGCCTCTGAACCTGGCTAACATCCACGACGTGTTTCACGTGTCTCAGCTTCGAAAGTACATAGCAGATCCTTCGCACGTGGTGCAACCAGATGATGTGGAGGTTCGGGAGAACCTGAAGACTCCTGTCGGACCAATCAAAATTCTCGATCGTGGCGAGAAACAGCTGAGGAGCAAGATCATTCCAATGGTCAAGGTGCAGTGGACCGGAAGAACTCCTGAGGAGTGTACTTCGGAGCGTGATGACGAGCTTCTCCGGCAGTACCCCGAGTTTCGACCAGGTATGTTTCTGATTTTGAGGTCAAAATCCTAAAAAGGTGGGGTGAATGTAAGAACCCGCACCGCTAATTAAGGTATTTAATTAATTAATTATGTGAAAATAGGAAATGATTCCATATTTGACCCTAATAATTATTTATGAGGCTCAATAATCATAATTAGTGATTAAGAATGCTGAAAGTCGCTTTTCGGAAGAAAAGTGCAGATACCGGTTCTGCTAGTCGGTATAGATGTGTACCGAAAAAGTATCCCGGAAAATTAATGTAAGTGCATGATAATTACTAGAATAATATGTAGGACTTGTAAAACGAGTTTCAAGTCCAAATAATGAGAACTGGTGCTAGAAACCGGTACTGGCTTTGAAAAGCGCGTACCAGAAAGGTGCTCAGAAAAATATAAGAAAAATATGATAAATCTTAGCAAATTATGTAGTTTCATAATCCAAAGTTTGGGATTAAAATGCTAAGCGTAGCAATTAAAGTTAATAGTGTGTATTTAAGTGTGTTTGAGCTATAAATACTCTCATTATGGGCACAAAACCCTAGGATCAGATTTCTATATGTGAGTTGGGGCTGACCATTTGCTGGTTACTATTCCCTTGGCTTTCCCTTCCATTTCTTGACCCAAGTTGTTATCTTTCTTGAGTTTCTTCATATTTCCACCTTGTAAACACTTGGGAGCAGCCTTGTGCGAGTGAAATGAGGGTCTTTTCTGAGTCTTAGCCACTGTTTGAGTCAGTCTTGAGGCCTGAGTTTGGAGGTTGAGTAGTGGAAGCCTTGGTCTTGCCATTTGTGAACTCCAAGTGTCTATCTTTGTGGAGAAATGAGCCATCTTGTTGTGCATTTTCGTGCACCTTCTTAGTCAGAATTGTGAGGAGCTGTGTTGAGCTCCAAGAGCATCTCCCTTTGCTGTTTTTAAGCTGTGGTATGATCACCAACCATTAACTTGAGTTTTAAGGCTTAAAAATGGTACCTTGATGCGTCTAATGACTAAAAGATGATAACTTGTTGTTGGGTAATGTTGAACACGCCTAGAAATGCATGATTAGTTGTTTAAAATCGGTAAAAGGGAACCTTTAAGGGATATCTTCACGAAAATGCAGAAACTGCATTCTGTCGTGAAATATCCGGATATTTGTCGAACTGATATCCGGATATTGGATATCCGGATATGTGGTTTTGGGATATCCGGATATTGGATATCCGGATATGTGAATCTGTATATTCGGATATTGCATATCCGGATATGGACAGTGCGATATCCGGATATTCTGAGATTTCGCAGAACAGCAGCTGTGTTGTGTGTACAGTAGGCTATTGGGGGTTTGTGGACCCTAGTTTGATGAAGTTGAACTTTTGTATTTAATGGATTAAGCCAGAATCATGGGATTAAGGGCTTGTGGCTTTGTTAGAAGCTTTAAGACTTGAAAACGTAATGAAAAGGCGTTGTCTTTAATTTTTATGCATGTGGTACATGTTTATTGATTTATATTTGGTCCATATCAGATTGTGATCCGCTGTGATTGGACTTTGAGCTTGTGGCATTGGATAGCTAGCTTAGAGGTAAGCTTTCGTGTCCTCGGTTTAGCCATGTTGTGGTTCCACCATGTCCCATGGGGATATGGTATATGCATGTTGTGTTACATGTTTTTGATGTTTTGGAAATGTTGTTGAGCTATTGTATGTTAGTGCCTTATTGATATGCATGGAGGTGTTCCACCTATACGGTAAACCTGAGTATGTAGAACATGCAAGAGGGTGAGGCTGTGGGTGAGGTGCAAGCGGTGTTCCTTGTACTACATGTAGGGAATAGACGTATTCCTACATTTCTCTGGCCAGTAGATAGTGTTTACACACATGCCATAGATATCTGTTGCACTACATAGTTTTGGAACTGATAATGATATAAATGCTTTTAGAACTTATATTGCACATGTAAGTGAGCTTGGGGTGGAAGATCCTTGAGGATCCCTTGTCTTACTGAGATTTCTAGTTTAGACATCTCACCCCACATTGTGGGTGAGGTGCAAGCGGTGTTCCTTGTACTACATGTAGGGAATAGACGTATTCCTACATTTCTCTGGCCAGTAGATAGTGTTTACACACATGCCATAGATATCTGTTGCACTACATAGTTTTGGAACTGATAATGATATAAATGCTTTTAGAACTTATTTTGCACATGTAAGTTAGCTTGGGGTGGAAGATCCTTGAGGACCCCTTGTCTTACTGAGATTTCTAGTTTAGAGATCTCACCCCACATTTGGGGAATGCTTATTTCAGGGTCAGGTAATGTTGAGACCTCTGGCGGCAGGAGGCCGGAGCTGAGTTAGATTGCTGTTATATTATGCTGCCATGATTGGATGCTGGATTTGCATGTTGCTTATGCTTATAGCTTCAGTTTATGTTTTAGAGTTTGATGTTGAGACTTGTTGTTTACTATGTTTATTTGGTGAGCATGGGGATTGTCCATGACACATAGTATTATTATGTCTTGATTATGTCTTGAGTCTTTTGGAGTTGTAATAATGTATCAGGTTATTGTCCGGATTACTTGATGTAATGCCGTGATTTAGATACACACTTTATCTATATATTGAGGTATTTCAGTAGATGTCTTATTGCAATTTACATACAGGCGATATTTTAGGAAATGGATTAAGTAATCAAGTTGGTAATTGATAATGACGTCATAATTGGAAAGAAAAAGAATATTCCGCATTTTTAATTAAGCACCGTTTAATACGATGAAATGTTAATATTCCGGGTATACACGGGGTGTTACACTTAGGCCTTAATCCTTGGTAAATTTTATAACACCTCATATTTCTAAAACATATAATTATATATATAAATGAGGATTAAATGGTAGGAATAGTGAAAATCTTGAAATTAGAACCAAAATGCATAAAAAGGGTAAAATGGTAATTTGCCAAACACGTAACCCTAGGAAAGGAAAATTGAGTATAAGGTCTCAAATGGAAAAACCAACCCTGGAAATGGATTTAGAACAAAAAATTGAGTGGTTAGACATGTTTCTGGAAAAATGATGAATAATGTTTTTACAAGGTAAAATTATCATAGTATAGTGATTAAGAATGTAAAACAAGCGTAGTTAGAGTTTCGACTTCCCCCAATATCCTCGTTATGTTATGAATTAAACAGTCAAGAACCTTTTCTTAATATATTGCCACTCAATTCTTTCTAAGTTAATTAGGGCTCAATTCCTTGTTACCCTAAATCTATGTGATCTTGAAAAAACTCTAGTTCCTCGATTATTCCCCAAGAAAACATGCATTAAGATCAAGAATTCCAATATTGCACAATTACCCTATGTCTATCCCTAGATCACAAGGATTATGATAAATTTATCAAGTCAGGGTTCATGCACCAACATCCCTATTGTCATACAATTCCCCTAAATCAATCTATAAGGAGCAAACTAATAGAAAGTATTAAAGACAGATAAATTTATTCAATTATAAAAAGAAAAGAATTCAAGAAAAATTTAATTCAATAAAATAAAGATTCAATTGGGTTCCATCTACCCCTAACTACATACAAGTTTAGCCTAGCATACTGAATTGAAAAACAATAGTAAAGAAAAGAGAACCCCAAGCCTCCATTGGTGTGATGTTGACTTGGTTCCTCAGTGCTCCAATGCTCCGCAACAGGATTCTTCCTTCAGGTCTCTATGTATTTCTCTGGACTTGTGAATTGGTGAATTGGTGAATTGGTCTGACCTTCAGCTCCCTTTTTATAACCGCTGAAGCTGTATCCTTTATCGAATCCTCTAACGAATCCTTATCAGATTTGCAATTGATTCTATAATTGCTTTCTTTTCTTATTTAAGATCTTGTAGATTGGGTGACAGATTTAAACTTTGAATCCTATTTTAATCCTGCTCAAATCTTCCATGGATCTCTATAAATCAAGGTCGATATGTTTCCGCTTTAATTCCGGGTATCACAATCCGGTATTATTTGGAAAATCTCATCAAATCTTTGTTGTCTGCTGCGTGGTTGGGCGCTCAAGCACACTGTTGGCCGCTTGAGCGTGCTGTTGTGCCTTAATTTGATGTTTCTGCCTGCCTTAGCGCGCTCGAGCATGCTCCTCGATGGTGGATTCGTGTCTTCTTGGGCGCTTGAATGTGCATCTGTGCGCTTGAGCGTCTTGAATTGCTCAGTTTGGCTGTTTTCCCTGCCAGGAAGCGCTCGAGCGTCCATTCTGTGTGCTTGAGCGTGCTCTTCTGGCTCTTGGCTTGTAAGATTTTGGCTTTCTTTGGTCCAATTTGAGTCTCAACTGTTTGTCTTGAGTTCTTCATCACTTTTTAGCACCAATAAGTATGGTTTTACCTTCAAAAATGCAAGAATTATAAAACATTAGCTCAAATTCCTATCTTATGGCTTATATATTGTAAAACCTTGAATTCCATACATTCTACTGCATAATTCTTGCATAATTTAGCCTAAAAACATGGTAAACCAAAGGTTTATCACGTGCCGAATGAATTTTGAGGTCTAGGTTTGGAAATAAGTTATAAATGGTACATAAGACTAGGAAACATGATTTCTGGTGAAAATTGATGAAAATTAAGGCTTTTGGGGAAGCATGCACAAAGCGCGCATAACAACTTAAAATTGTGATTTCTCCGAACGACCGAAAAACTTTGTATTCATCTGCTCAATGACAATTAATGGACAATAGTTAATGTTAAAAATTGGAGTTTCTAAATATTCTGGGAATTAATGGACATTTAGTGGAATAAGCGGGAGATTTGAATTAATTTGAATCGCGTGGGGTAACGGTGAGACCCACCCCACTTAAATGACTTAAGCCACATTTGCTTGGCACTATTCATGCATCACTTTCCTTCCTCTTTCTTCTTCAAAACCCACGACCATGCTTGGTGGAGGGAGAAAATTTCATTTCTTTGATTTCATAATCAAATCTTAACCAAAACCAACAAAGTTTGTCATCAAAGTTTAAGTAAATCATCATCCAAACACAACCCACCCATTGGTTGCTCTTGTGACCCCTTAAATTTGGAGAAAAACCACACCCAAGCCTGCGGCCAAGTAAGGAGATTTGATGTTCTTGGAGTTGATTGATCCTCCAATGCTTGGGTATTGTGTGGAGGAGTCATAGGCGTTTCTTGTGAGTAAGTTTCCACACATTTAATTGGTTGATTCATTGGAATTAAATTTGAAGACCTAGGGCTTGCATGCTTGGATTGATATGGTTAGAGAGCTCAAATTGAAAATGTGTATTAGATAAAAGTGGCTTAGAATGATGTTTTATAGTGATTGAACTCATAAAAATTATTGGTGAAAAATATTGATAACTAGGCAATTTTGATGTTGGTATGCATAACTTTAGGAAATGGATATGTTGTGGGATTGTGTAATTGAGTTGTGGAGTATTTGTATGACTTAATTATAGGATTGTATGATGTGTGGAAGTGTTGAATTGTATTGAAAACCCTTGAGTATGCATCCATGTAGATTTCGGCCATGTGAGGGGATATAAGGTTGGATGATGTAAAATTCATGCAATTGATATTTTGAGGCTTGGAGCTAAGTTTAAACAAGATGTGTGTTGGTGTGATGTGGTTGAATTGGAAGAAAAATCATTGGATATATGTGTGTGTGCATTTCGGCCATAAAGAAGTAAATTAGGGAAAATGGTGTTGTGAAGAGATTGAATGGATTTAAGGGCTTAAATTGGTGTTGGGTTGAGCTTGTGAAGCCATATGAACCTTGAAATAAAATCAAGAACATAGTTTGGTAATTTTGGGCTACTTGGCCGAACCTATGCATGTGTAGGGGAGAATTTGGTGCTTTGTATTTTGATTGGTTGCACCATTGTGTTGATGATCCTTGTGTGACATTGTAGGTTGCCTCCCACGGACATGAACTTGGAACGGTGAGCTTGGTGGGTTGCCTTTGGTCCTTGACCACAAGGATTGTGGTAAGTGGTTATGTAAAAATGCTTGAGTACTTGAATAACCATGTATGTGTTCTTATTTGGTTGTATTGAAATGGGAATGACCTATGTGTAGGCATTTCTTGTTGGACCAAGCTCTGTGGTGTTTTGCTTTTGAGCTACCTAGAGAAGGATCCTCCGTCAGGGAATCCCTTGGTACTGGGGTTAACTCCCGTGTGTGCTCCACCATGCCTCTTAGGGGTAGTAGTTGGAGGTGTATGTTAATAATGTATTATAACATGTTCATGCATATATGTATGTATAGTGGATACATAGGATGTACCGTGTCTCTGGTCAGTAGACTGTTGCTTTCGGGCGTTACAGACTTCCACTGGATAGGTCTCCGTGAGGGAGTTCCAGTTGACCTAGGGTCATGGGGTGTCATCCGTTGAGGAGCACTCTAGTAATGTCTCGGGTGTATAAGGATAGAGGTGTCTTGGTTGATGTTTTGGGGATACTTCCTTGGATGAGAACCCGTAGGATATATGCCTAGGCTAATAGGCCGGATGTTGCGTGGCTTTGGCATTGACCATTCCAACTTCTTCGTATTTTTACTCCCTATACATCCCTACTTCACTAAATCCCTTGCTTTATCCCTCTTTGGTTGTTGTAATATGTTATTGATTTACATATGAGTGAGCCATTGGGCGGAGTAATATTAAAAATCTCTGGGTTACTGAGATATATTCGTATATCTCATCCCATTTTGGGGGACTTTATTTCAAGTAGTAGCAATGGGACAAGAGTTGTGGGCAAGAGGCTCGTAGGATGAGCATGTGGACATAGACCTTATTTTGCATTTTGAGGCCATTTTGGCATAGGCTAGACTTAAGGCATGAACATTGTATATGGATTTATGTTTATTTATATTGTCATATTTGTTCATGCCATCTTTTTGTCTATGTCTAGTTGTACATTTATCATGTTATACTTTGAGGTTTATTATGTTGTATTTGGAGGAGTTGATTATATTTATGCTTATTATTTTGGAGAATTGTAATTTGTAATTATTGAACCTTGTGTAATATTGAAGGATAATGTATGATGAAAGGGCAACCTATTTTAGTTGATGATTATGTGTATATGGAAAGAATGCATGCAAATGGATTAAGGTGATTGAAATATGTTTAAGTTTTGAAAATTAAAGTAATGAGAGGTAAATTGATATAAATTGTTGTGAGTTGTAAGAGCACTAAGGCATTGTTGGTCCTTGAATGCCACTCATGTCTATTAGGTACCATTTGAGGATAATAACACACTTTTGATAAAGTGGGATAGGTTGAATAAACAAAGGAGATGCCGTCAAATTTTTTATAAAATGACAGATTTTAGGTGAACTTTAGGAGAGCATATCTCCCTGCACAGAAGTTCAATAGGGATGTGCCATACTCCATTTTGAAGATTGAGATGTCAACTATACTGTGTCATAATTTGGTAGCCATTGGAGTTGTACACAGACCTGCAGAGGCGTTTGAATAAGGACTGTCCGGAATAGCCCTGCACTTGGGGCTGTCGGGTTACTGAATTGGGGAATTTATTTCTCCCTCAATTATTGGTCGAATTAGGCCCATGATATTTCTAGTTTAATGTGTAAAAATTTGAGAGTAATTGGTGGAGTAGTTTGTCCAGAATCTCTGAAAGAGTAGAGGCTGTTTGGTGTACTGTTTGAGGTTGGCTGGCAGCTTTGCTTGTCCAACTTCAAACAGTGATAACCGTAGCAAACAAGATTTTTATGGAGTGTATGATAGCTTGTTGGAAAGATAATTAAGTCTAGAATAACATACTAAAAGATGGGAGATTCTTAGCATGCGGATCTCTCACAATGTACAGAATACTGAACCTTGTTTAGATGCATGAAGCCCGTAAAAGTGAGAATTATGCTAAGTGGGTTTATGGAAATCCCTTAGTGACTTGAGAGAAGAATTATATGATAGTTAGGCATTATTTATAATTATTCCGCGTTTAGTTTTCAGTTATGATCATAAGTTTTATTCATTACGTTTTATTATTGTTTTAAATGCTCGCGTAATGAAAAGAAAAAAGTTTACTCGCATTTTTATAAATGTACTACTGTGATTATAATTGCGCTTAATATCATTATCAATGTTAACAATACCGGTGTACAGCGGGCTGTTACAAGTTTCAACACATTTCATTGGATAAATCGTTGGATTAAATTTCTTGAACCTAGAGCATGTGTTGTGTGATTGATGTGGTTGGGGACTTCAAATTGAAAATGTGTATTAGATAAAAGTGTCTTAGAATGATATTTTTTTATGATTGAGCTCAGAAAATTTATTGATGAAAATTATGATAACTTCGGCAAATTTTGGGGTTGATATGCAAGACTTTATGAATTGGAATTGTGTTGTGATTGTATAATTGAGTTGTGGAGTAATTACATGGGTTAATTATAAGGGTGTAAGATGTGTGGAAGTGTGAAATTGAATTAAAAACCCTTGGGTATACATGCATGCATAATTCAGCCAAGTGAGGGGAAATAAGGATAGATGATGTAAAATTCATGTAATTGGTGTTGTGTTGTTTTGAGCTAATTTTAAAGAGGTTGTGTGTTGGTGTGATGCATTTGAATTAGAAGAAAAATCATTAGAGGTGTGTGAATGCTTGAATTCGGCCTAGAGGACTAAATTTAGGGAAAATGGTGTGAGTTGTAGTAGAATGAAATTAAGGACTTGAATTGGTGTTGTGGTGAGCTTGGGAAGCCGTAGGAACCTTGAAAGAAAATTAACAACATGGTTTGGTAATTAAGGCCTTGATGGCTGAACCTATGTGTAGGTGTGTGAGGGTGTTTGCTTTGTAATTCAACTTGATTACAATTGAATTGATGATCCTTGTGTGATCATTATAGGTTGCCTCCCACGGACGTGATCTTTGAGCAGTGAGCTTGGTGGATTGCCTTTGGTCCTTGACGAAAAGGATTGAGGTAAGTATTTATGTCAAATTGCATGAATACTTGAATGACCAAGAGTATGGTTTTATGTGTTGCTAATGAAATGGGAATGACCTTGTGTAGGCATTTCTGGTTGGGCCAAGTTCAGGTGTAACTTGCATTGGAGCTACCTAGCTTGGGAGCTTCAATAAGGTAATCCCTTGTTATTGGGGTTAATCCTCGTGTGTGCTCCACCATGCCCCTTGGGGTAGTGGTTGGAGGTTGTATGTCAATAGTATAATTATAACATGCTTGTTGGGTTGCAAAAGTTGTTGGGTAAAAATATAGTATGACAAAAACGTTCCTCAGTTTACTAAGAAAGAACACAAGTGTTTTCTTAGTTCAACCCAAGTGCGCAAGTGCACGCATCAAGTAATAAATGGGAGTATTGATTATCGTTCCCACGAGAATAGAACTCTAATTAATGTCTTATACTGTTTTATAAAGAATGAAAAGAAAATTTAGGAATTGACCTGTTTGGTCAAGCGTTCCCTACTGTCTTGACAATGTTTCTCAAGGACAGTAGGTTCAATCAGACAACAAACAGTTCATCGCTTTGTTATGTATGTCAACCTTCTTGTTTAGGGAAGGTACAACAATAATCATGAGAGTTTATAGATACAAGATTAAACAAAGAAGAAAAATACAAAAAGTAATAACAATAATCAAGAGACAACAGGGTGAATGGTTTTAAAAACAATAATAATAGAAGGAACGGATCCACTGCTCCATTCATAAATAATTATTTTCTCTACTCAGGACTCAACACTTAAGTATTTGTTCCAGTTTCCTTTCTGCCAACGTCTGATTCCTCAGCTTATGGACTAGTTGGCTCACAAGTTTCCATATTCCTATGGCTCCCTTGACTCCAACAAGTGCTTAGTGAAGAACCTTAAAATGAACGAGGTGGTCCTTTATTCCTAAGGCAACCAGCACTACTGTTTCCACAGTACTGCCTTCACCCTCTGGTTAAGCTGTCTGGAATTCCTTCCTTATGGAAGATCCTTTCTTAGTATGTGTTCGATTTCCAAAGATACACAATGAAGATATTACACTTAACCAGAGAAACACAAAAGCTGTAATACAAGAGTTTCGAAAATAACTTTTTAAGAACTTTGCAGTTTTTCCATTCCACAGATAATTTAGCCCATGGCTATTAGTTTAAATATAATTATTCCAAATTGAAGTCCCATAGACCCGAGATTCAGTTCAAAGATAACGAGTGGAAATAAGAGAAACAACACTTGTATTTAAATGAAAACAAATTGACTACAACAAAATGAAAAGTGGAGAAGATGGTTGTTGCTCATGAGGAGTCTCAAGTGGATGATACAGAAAGAAGAAGAAGTATTGTCACTTAACTAAAGTTAAAATTGTACAAAAAACTACGAAAAATAAACTAAGTGATCTCTTCTTAAGGAATTCAATCCCTTAGGAATTCGATGTATGTTGCTCATCAGGTGAGGGAACAGATGGTATTTTGCCATCAAAGTGGGCTTAGATGGGAACGAATTTCTGTCCCATCAATGCTCATGCATAAATATATATATTGGGTACATAGGATGTACCGTATCTCTGGTCAGTAGATAGTTTGCCTTATGGCGTTACAGACTTCCACAGGATAGGTCTCTGTGAGGAAGTTTCAATTGACCTGGGTCATAGAGCTATTATTCGTTGAGAATCACTCTAAGAATGTCTCGGGTGTATTGAATGGAGGGTGCCTTGGTTGATGTTCTAGGAACATATCCTTGGATGAGAGCCTGTAGGCTATATGCCGAGTCCAATAGGCCAGATATTGTGAGGTTTTGGCTTTGACCATTTCAGCTTCATCGTATGTTTACTCCCTATGCATCCCTACATCACTAAATCCCTTGCTTTTTCCCTCTTTGGTTGTTATGATTTGTGGTCGTATTACATCTGAGTGAGCCATTAGGCTGAGTGATCTCCAGAACCTCTGGATTACTAAGATATATTCGTATATTTAACCCCGTGTTTGGGGCATTATTTCAAGTAGTTGTAGCGGGGCTGGAGCCATGGGCAAGAGGCCCACATGATGAGCACATGGAGTTAGAGAGCATTTTGTGGTTTGAGGCCACTTTTGGCATAAGCTAGACTTAGGGCATGAACATTGTATATTGCTTTAGGATTATGGATCTTGTCATATTTGTTCATGCCACATTTTGCCTAAGTCTAGTTGATGATTTATTATGTTGTATTTTGAGGTACTTTGTTGTATTATGTTACCATTTGGGAGAATTGTAAATTGTAAATTATGGACCTTGTGTAATATCTGAAGCATGTATGTGTTGAAAGGGCAACAAGCCTATTTTAAGTTTTTTTATGGTTATGTGTTTGTTGTAAGAATGCATGCAAATGGGATATTGTGATTGAAATGATTCTAAGTTTTGATAAAGTAAGTTATTAATGGTAAATTGATGAAAATAATGCAAATGGTTATGGGTTGTAAGCTCACCAAGGCATTATTGGTCCTTGAGTGCCACCCGAATCTATTAGGTACCTTTAAGGCATAATAACACACTTTTGATAAAGTAGGATATGTTGAATAAACAAAGGAGGTGTCGCTGAAATTTATACTAAAATGGCAATTTTTAGGCTAACTTTGGGAGAACATATCTCCCTCTACAGAGATGCAATAGGGACGTTCCATACATCATTTTTAATCTTGAGATATAAACTATGTTTTGTCAAAATTTGGTAGCATTTGAGGCTATGTAGTGACCTATAAATTCATTTGAGTGGAGACTGTCCAGAATGCCCTGCACATGGGGGTTGTCGGGTCACTGTTTTGCAAAACTTATTCCTCCTTCAATTCTGACTCAAATTAGGCTCATAATATGTCAAATTAAATTTGTAGGTGTCTCGTTTATTGTATATATATTTGAGAGAAATTGGTTGATTGGTTTGTTCAGAATCACAGAAATTGTAGGGTATGTTTGGTGCCCTGTTTTGGGTTGGCTGACAGTTATTCTTGTTCAAATTCAAACAATGATAACCGGAACAAATGATAACTTTATGGGGCATATGATACCTTGTTGGAAAGGTAATTGAGTCTAGAATATCATACTAAAATATTAGAGTCTTGTAACTACTAAATTACGCACAATGTGCAAAACACTGAACCATGTTCAGTTATGTAAAAACTGTAAAAGTGAGAATTATACTAAGTGGGTTTATGGAAACCCCTTAGTGACTTAAGAGTAGCATTGTATGATAGTTAGACATTTATTTTAATTATTCTGCATTTGGATTTCAGTTATGATCACAGCTTTTATCATTACGTTTTATTATTATTTTAAATTCTTACGTAATGAAAAGGAAAAAGTTTACTCGCATTTTTAAATGAACTGCTGTTATTGTAATTGCTCTTAATATCATAATCAATGTTAACAACATCGGTATGTAACGGGCTGTTACACCACTCGCGCCACGTTTTGGCCGAGGAAAATTCACTCACATAAAAAAAATTTCATTATTCTTCCTCTAAAACTTGTCATCAAGTCGACAGTTTATAATTTCTTACTTTCTTTCTTTTGACGCCTTCATGGGTTACATTTGAAGAACTTGTTTCCTCGACAGAAGATCATCTTGACGCTTCCCAGAATTAACATTCTCAGGAATCATTTCCTTAGAGAAGGCTCTATACTCTCAGACAAACCTGACTAAAGGTGTTTCCCGCTCACACACACAAGACATCATCTCTTGTGTTTTCAAAATAAAGCACAATTACCGAATATGCAATAACACAAGGTCTCTCACCTCTTATGTATCAACAAGGCATATCTACATATACCAATCAATCTCGTGCAGACATAAGAGCAAAGGGTATTTCCATAATATCATGCCAAATTTCTAACACATTGCCTATCCAGGCTAGCATAACTATGTATAACTTAAGCATATTTTCTTATACTTTTTCTTACTCATTACACCACTTGGTGGTTGTAGAGTAAAAACTCATATTGAAAAGAAAACTATAGTCAAGTCTTTCAATGCATTAGTATACCATGAGGCAAACTATAATTAATTGATCTGTGCACCTCGTGCACTAGGACAACCCAATGAGTCATACTCAAAGCGGTGCCCTTATAGGACTTCCAAGAGTCAACATTCTTAGGATCCAATCCCCTCAAGGGAAATCCATGACATAGGCTATTGGCCAAAAAACTATTAGGCATACCCGCCTTTCATGTACCAACTACACAAGGACCACTCAATGAATCACACATCAAATGAGCGTCCGCCGGAACTCCTCAGAGGCACGCTCTTCGGATACATCCCCTCCAGGGATATTCCATAAATATACTGATGGCCAATAATATAACGCTTTGCAATTCTAAATTATATATTAAAAATATTAAATGAGGATTAAAAGGGAGGATTAGTGAAAATCCTGAAAATTATGCCAAAATACAAAGAAATGGCAAAACGGTAATTAGCCAACATGCAACCCTAGGAAGATAAAAATTGAGTAGAAGGTCTCAGATGATAAAAATAACCCTGGAAATGGATTCAAAACGAAAAATTGAGTGGCTAGGTAAGTTTCAGAAAATTCAGTGAATAATATTTTTACCGGGTAAAAAATATCGCGATACAGTTGCACCGTAAAGCGTGCCGATTGAGTTTTGAGCTCTAAGTTTTGAATACAAGTTATAAATGGTTTATAGAACTAGGGAATGTGATTTTTAATGAAATTTGACAGAAATTTGTAAGTTTCGAGAAGCGTGGCTACGACGCGCGCAACAGCTTAAAACAACATTTTCTCCGAACGATCGGAAAACTCTGGATTCATCTGATCAAGGGTAATTAAAGGACAATGGTTAATGTTAAAAATTAGAGTTTCTAAATATGTTATGAAATCATGGACGTTTAGTGGAATCGGAGAAAAATTCGAATTAGTTTGAAATCGCGTGAGGTGGTGGTAGGGCCCACCTCACTTAAGTGGACTTAGCCACATCGACCAACACTATTCATCATCATCTAAAACCTCTTTTCTCTCTCTCAAATTCGTGCTCCCTTCCCCCCTCCACGACCATTTTCATGCAAATCATCTTCCTCCCTTATCTTCATCGATTCTTAACCAAATCGGACGATTCTTGTCTTGAAATTTGTTGGAAATAACCTTCCAAACACATTGGTGGTATCCATTAGCCTTGAAACCTTCTCATTTTTGAGAAACAAGCAAAATCCAGCCTCGAATTTCTTGGGAATTTTGATGTTCATGGAGTTGTTTGGAGCTCCAATGGTTCAGGGTGTCTTGGAGGAGCCTTGTGCCTAGCTTTTGAGTAAGTTTCTTCATCATTTCAATGGTTTAATTTTCGGATTTTATTCAAGAACCCTAAAGGGGGTGTTGTTGATTTGTGATGTTAGAGAGCTCAAATGGAAAATATTTGTACATGAATGTGTCTTAGAATGATGTGTAGTAGCCATAAATGCAATAAAAATTATTGATGAAAAATATGATTTTTTCACTTAGAAAATTTTTAGGATGTCATGACTTTGGGTTTGAAATTATTGTTAGGATTGAATAATGGGATTGTGGCATGGTTGTATGATGATATAATAGGATTGTATGAGGTGTGGAGTAGTTAAAATTGATGAAAATTCCTTGGATGTGCACCATTGTGGATTCGGCCCTTTAAAGGAAAATTAGAGAATTGATGTTGTTGGAAATTGTTTGAGTGATGTATTATGTGTTAAATGGTAATTAGATGGGTTGTGTGGTGGTTGGAAGGTTGGAAAACCAATGGAAAAATAATTGTTAGTGTTGAGTGGTTAAATGGACCTAGAGCAAAATATTAGGCAAAACGGCGTTTTAATGACGAAAAATAAAAAAGTGGCACTTGATATGGCCTTTTGGTGACCTAAGGATGCCTAAGAAAATGAGAAAGAAAATTTAGAAAAATAAAATGTAAAATAAGACTATGTAGGCCGAACTACTTTGTGTAAGTGAGGTTTTTTGACGTTTTCATACTTTGATAGATTTGCCATGTATTGATGATTCGTACATGGTTTTTGTAGGTGTCCGTACGTTGAATTGAACCCTGAACCGTGAGTTCGGTGGATTGCCCTTGGTCCCGGACCAAGTGGGATTGAGGTGAGTAATTGGAACCATGCTTGTATAATTGGTAACTTACATGTGTTTGTACGAGTTTTAAGTAATTGAAAATGTCCTATGTGTAGGCATTTCTGTTGAGTAACGAGCTCGGAGAATATACTGCTTTGGAGCTAAGTGGAGAGGCTTATTAAGGTAACCTCTTGGTACTGGGGCTTGATCCCCTTGTGTGTTCCACCATGCCCGTTGAGGGTGATGGTAGGAAATGTATGTAAGTAATGTAGAATAACATGATCATGCATTTAGTATGTATGTTGGTATATAGGTATCGAGTCTCTGGCCAATAGACAGTTTGCCTTCGGGCGTTTCGAACTTTCACTGGATAGGTCTCTGAGCGGGAGTTCCAGTTGACCTAGGGTCGTGGTGTGTGATCCGGATAGGAGCACACTAGGAAGTCTCGGGTGTATATGGATGGGAGGGGTACCTTGGTTCGATGTTCTTGGAACACGCCTTGGATGAGACCCGTAGGGCCATTAGGCAGGGCGTTGCGTGGTATTGGTAGCTACCATTCCAGCTTCGTCGTATTTTATATTCCTATGTTCCCCAGTTTCTCTAAATCCCTTGCTATATCCCGTTTTTCAAGATGTTGTTTTATATTATTTTTATACATCGAAGTGAGCCATTGGGCGGAGTTTTCTCCGGAACCTCTGGGTTACTGAGATATATTTGTATATCTAACCCCGTCTTGGGGGCATTATTTCAGGAGGTAGCAGTGGTGCAGGAGCGGCGTGCAAGAAGCTCGTAGGATGATTAGCCAAAGTATCATTAGTATTTTGCATTTTGATGGCCATTGGGCCTGGGCTAGACTTAGGGCATGAACACGTATATGTTGATAAGATAAGAGTTATAGTTATATGTGTTCATGTTATTTTTGCCTAAGTTTAGTTGTATTTTTATTATGTCATTTGGAAGTTTTTAATCATGTATTATTTGGAGATTTAAGTTGTAAGTGTAATATGTTATGTGAAGCCTTGTAAATTATGCATGAGTTGATGTAATTATGAAGTAATTGTAATATGATGGAAGGGCCTTAGACCTATTTTAGGATTATGATCATGTGTATGATTAGCAAATGCATGCAATTGGACTTTGATGATTGAAACGTATTAAGTATTAATAAAGAAAGCAATGTGGTACGTATTAAATAAGTAAGATAAACTCTGATGGGTTGTAAGTGCCACAATGCATTGTTGGTCCTTGTGTGTGCCACCCAATGATTATTAGGTACATTTTAGGTCCTAGATTACATTAACAAACTTGGGGATTTTTGTAAAAACAAAGGAAACTCTGGCGAAATTTTTAGAAATTGACATAATTTAGTCGAACTTCGGGAGAGCATATCTCCCTCCACAAAAGTCCGATAGGGAAGTTCCATACGCCATTTTGAAGCTTGAGATGTCCTTTATCTTGTGGGAAAATTTGGTAAAATTATGGGTTGGACACCGGCGTGTATAAGGCAGAGAGTGAAGACTGCCCATTTTCTCACTGCACATGTGGCAGTTCTGGATCGGTTTTGGGAAATTTATTCCCGCTTCTTTTCTTGGTCAAATTAGGTGTATGATATATCAAATTGAATCTTGCGGTGTCTAGTTTGTTGTATAAAAATTTGAGATCAATTGGTTGAGTGGATTTTCTTCAGTAATTCGTGGAATGAGGGATGTATTGAGCTTTTTTGGGGTTGGTTGGCAGTTTTGCTTGTCCAACTTCAAACGGCGATATCCGGAGCAAACAAGCTCTAAATAACTCGTGTGATAACTTCCTAGAAATTTAATTGAGTTTAGAATAACATATCAAAATATGGAAGGTTTGTAGAATGAGGTTCATCCGCAGAAAATTAAAGACCGAACCATGTTCGGATAGGTAGAAAACGTAAATTTGAGAAATTAGCTAAGTGGGTTTATCCGAACCCCTTAGTGACTTGTAGTTAGTAAAATAAGTTATAAAAGTAGCTTAAACAAGTATTCCGCAAGAGTTTAAAATTACGGTCACAGCTTTTAATTATTACGCTTTTCATTGTTTTAAATACTCGCGTAATAACGGAAAAAGTTTACTCGCATTTTTATAAATGAATTGTTGTGATTGTAACTGCGCTTAATATCATAATTATTGTTAACAATACCAGTGTACAACGGGCTGTTACATTTTATGGTATCAGAGCAGTTTTGTTAGGGAACTCTGATAGTGTATAGTTGTGTTATGTGTTGCATAGTTGTTTGTAGATTCTTATCGATTACTGCATATGTGATTTCTTAGTGTGGGTCTGATCAACCCATTCCTTTGTGTTACATGCGTGGTCATCGTAAGAAGCCTGCGTAGCAACCCTGGAGCACTGAATGTAAGTCCTTAGCCTGATGTTGTGGTTACAGTGTTGACTGCTTCATGGACAAAAGATGGCGGTAATTAAAATATGAATATTAGAGGACTTAAGGAAAGCAGACTTAAATATTTTGTCTGACCTTTTGATGAAATTTATAAAGTTGTATTATAAGTAAAAATTGTAAACAAACCTATGGTATGTACGGTATTAGCATAGGCGAATTTTATAGTACTGTGGATGATAAATATATAATTGAGATGAGTTTATAGTATGAAGATGGTATTGGTAAAATTTCTATGTATATGTGGAGTGTAGTAAAACAAATATGGACAGGAGGACTTGGTGAATGAACTTCATTAAGGTGAGTGACTTAAAACCTGACGAATTATTGGAAGTTATGAACGGGTATGCTTAGGTACGAGTTAGAATATGTGATGTTGGATTAGAAGTTATAAGTCCATGATAGAGGGTGTACGCTTGAATGGATTGGGATGGTTAAGGTAGAGGAACAAATGGAAGGTTTGATGTCTAATCCTAAGGTATTGGACCACTTGAAATCATTATGCTAGTGAAGTGGTAATTTGAGAGATATTGAATTATGGGAGTTAAATCCATAATGAGGTAGTGTTGATTAAACATAGGTGAGATGAATTAATTAAGTATTATTGTATAGGGAAGAAGTTGAGAGAATCGTCATTGATGGCATAAGATAAATGTACAATGAAGGCACTATTGTGGTTAATGAACGTCGATTCAAATTGAAAGACTTGTCAATGATAAAATGGATAGGATGGTTGAATTGCATAATCATATGTAAGATAGTAATGAGAATTGTAAAGAAATTATGATCTAGTGATCTGTATATATATACTACTAATAGTAGTGTGCTTGTGAATTCATTCAGTATTTGATGTGGATTGATAGACGGAGTGGAGGTATTTTCAATGTAATGAATATTCTACAACCACTAAAGGTGGAAGTGAGCAAGAAAATTAATGGGTTGCTCTACAATATTGAGTATAGGTTTATGTGAACCATAGCAGATAATCGATTAGAACGATGACAAGATTTTGTGAGTTATTGTTGTACAACAACAGGGTGAGATGGTATGATTAGTGAATGAGCTAATGAACAACTTAAGGTGAAATCATGTGACTAGTGTATTGAACTAAGGTGCATAGAGCGTGGAATTATGTAGTTAGAGAAAAAACTAATATGTAAAAATAAAAATGATAAGATTAGCTAATGGGCTGAGGTAATTGTCAGTGCAAGGGCTGACGTGTAAATTCAATGCAAGAACTAATGTATAATTATCAGTGTAAGGGCTGATGAACAATTATTAGTACAAGGACAGTTGGGTTTAGAAAACCCCTGTGTGATGGGAATTATATATGGAAATATGATACATTATACTAAGAGATGTGAGAGGTGTACAAAACCTTGAGAAAAATTCTGAATTCATGGAATAGAAATTATGATATGAACCATATCAGGTGACTAGTCAAAATAAAAGAGTAAACGGTCTGTGAAAAGAATGATCAAGGAAGAATTAAGGGACTATACGTATATATGATATGAGTATAATACTACTACTATGATTATGGGGGCCAACCCCATGTGGAGATACAAAACATTTTTGCCATTATATACGTGTATGATACAGACACCAAATGGACTGGGTCCATGTGTGATCTGGTGTGTACTGGGTACACGTTGGCTGTTA